>NC_088869.1:10534204-10702284 GCF_032884065.1 Artemia franciscana | reverse complement strand
AATGGTACTGTTTTACAAGAACCCAATAATGAAAGTAGGCCTGATAATTCACCTGATAACATCCCTTTGAACGGTATTTCCTTTGCCGATTTCACCTCGGGTGAACTGACTAATTTTAAACATATGCGAATGAGTGAACATGAGGCAATTAATTCAAAAATCAAGATAACAGTAATGTTCCTGATAGCAGTTCCTATCAAAAGTAAATCATAAGCAGGGTATATAAAAAAAAAATCCTATACAGAACAAACCCTTGCCTTAATGGAAAAGGGGGTCTACTTGGATGGATCCCAGGGAATTTATCAAAACTTAGGTGCAATTTTTTCGAATAATAAAAGCCCACAGGAACTCATTCATCCTAGCCGGGTGGTTAGCACGCTAGACTAAGAATCCTTTGTCCGTAAGAAAAGGGATTCGACTTCTGCTGTCGCTAGTTCTTTGGTATGAAGCGGGGTTCAGTGGTGTAATTCTGATAACCTCAGCTTGAGTCGATCCAGCTCTAAATGGGTACCTGGAGAAATCTAGGGAAGGTAAGCAGGAAAGGTGTGCGAAAGCACAGGGAAGGTGTCCCCCAGCCTCCTGATATACTCAATTGCTCTTGAGCGCTCATCTTGATCTACGAAGTAGATAACAAAGAGTTTAGTTTAATGTATTTGAACGCATTATAGGAGCAGCAAACTATAGAAAAGTGATAAAACTTAGAATATAAAAAAGCATGGAGCTAGTGTACAATTATTAGTTATAAAAAAGTCGTTCTTTTTTTTCTTTTCAAAAAACAGTTATGTGGTATAAATGGCTTCAAAGTCAGATATTTTACATATTTAGATGCAAAATCACACGTTTTCAAGCAAACAGCACAAATACTAACGCAAAATCCTATACCCCTCACAAACCTTTATGACGGGGAATCTTGGCAGAATAAAAAATACACACTAGTGGAAAATGAAAACGACAGCTTAGCTCGAGCGGAGTTGATGCAGTTGAGGCTATATGGGTCTTCTGTTGGGGTTATTTCTTCTTTTGTATTAATGCTAAAGCCAAGGTTTGAACCTGGAACCTCTCGGACCTAGAACCTGGAACATAACGCTTTACCAACTCAGCTACTTCGGCTTGAATACATTCGTTTTTGAATTGGTATTAAATAAAAAAAAAACTTATTTTTTTAGCCGAAAGTAAGGAGCGGCATAAAGCTTAAAGCGAACAGAAAATACTCCGTATATAAAATGGGTTGTCCCCTCCGCAATCCCTCGCTCTTTACGCTAAAGCTTTTAATTGTTTTAAAAAGTAGAATTGTGGCAAAGAGTCAAACTTTAGCATAAAGAGCGAGGGATTGCGGAGGGGACAACCCATTTTATATACGGAGTAATTTCTGTTCGTTTTAAGTTTTAATGTCGCTCCTTAATTTCGGCTAAAAAATTAGTTTTTTTTATTTAATTTCTGAACGTTTTTGAATTAATGCATGTTTGGTTTTGGCTCTCCGCATATAAATTATTAAAATGAAATTTGTATATTAATTCTTTTTTTGGCTAAATGGCTTTCTCTTAGTTTTGATCAGACGATTTTGAGAAATAAGGGGTGGAGAAGGAGGCCTAGTTGCCCTCCAATTTGTCGGTTGCTTAAAAAGGCAACTAGAACTTTTGATTTTTAACGAACGTTTTTATTAGTAAAAAATTTACGTAACTTATAAATTAGCAACTTACGTAACAAACTTTCATAATCTTATATTTTTATTATGTATACAAGGGGGTTTGTATCCTCGTTAATACCTCGCTATTTACAATAAATCTTAAGTTTTGTCCCAATTCTTAAAGAATGACCCCTGAATCAGAAAGGCCGTAGAATAAATAGTTGAAATTACTAAACATACTTTAGCATAAAGAGCGAGGTATTTATCTCCTCCTAAATACCTCGCTCTTTATGCTAAAGTATTTTTAGAACCCTCATATGCGTAATAATCTCTGTTCGTTTTAAGTTTCAATGCTACTCCTTCCTTTCATTTGAAAAAAACGTTTTCATGTTTATTTTTCATTGTTTTCTTATAGTAATGCTAGAAAATCATGCACCCTTTTTCTTGAATTCTTCTTCCCCCATGGCAGATTCCTCCAAGGAAAGATCCTCCAACGTGGCCCCTCCCCTCTAACCCACCCCCAAACAAAATAAAATCCCCCTGAAAACGTCTGTACACTTCCCAATAACCATTACTATATGTAAACACTGGTCAAAGTTTGTAACCTGCAGCCCCTCCCCCAGGGATTGTGGGGAGTAAATCATCCCCAAATACATAGTTATTATGGTTTTTGACTATGTTGAACAAAATGGCTATCTCAAAATTTTGATCTGTTGACTTTGGGAAAAAAATGAGCGTGGGAGGGGGCCTAGATGTCCTCCAATTTTTTTCGTCACTTAAAAAGGGCACTAGAACATTTCATTTCCGTTAGAATGATTCCTCTTGCGACATTCTAGGACCACTCGGTCGGTACGATGACCCCTGGAAAAAAAAACAAAAACAAACAAACAAACAAATAAACACGCACTCGTGATTTGTCTTCTGGCAAAAAATACAAAATTCCACATTTTTGTAGATAGGAGCTTGAAACTTCTACTGTAGGGTTCTCTGATACGTTGAATCTGATGGTGTGATTTTCGTTAAGATTCTATGACTTTTAGGGGGTGTTTCCCCCTATTTTCATAAATAAGGCAAATTTTCTCAGGCTCGTAACTTTTGATGGGTAAGACTAAACTTGATGAAACTTATATATTTAAAATCAGCATTAAAATTCAATTCTTTTGATGTAGCTATTGATATCAAAATTCGATTTTTTAGAGTTTTGGTTACTATTGAGCCGGGTCGCTACTTACTACAGTTTGTTACCACGAACTGTTTGACATGCAAAAACGGAACAGTGGTACGGTTCGCTCTCTTTAATTGTTGAATTCCTGCGGTTCTTTTTGTTCCTTTAGCAAACAGTAGCACTAGTCAAGACGTATCTCCAGAAGAAGGTGGCCCTGAAAGACTTAATTTGAGATTTCTTCTGGTGCCGACCATGAGGATTTCGGAAACCCCTGAAAAGGCGGGCATCCATAATCGCCAATGGGCCTAATATTAAGACTTGTAGAGACGCATGATCGAGCTGGATTGAAATAGATTCTTAGAAAGTAGACTCACATCAGGGTTTCTTATACAGGAGGTGTCCCACAAGAAACGCTCTCTCTTGAATTGTATTCATCTCTATTGAATTGTGAAAATAGTAATCTATAAATTTTAAAATGAGTCAATATTCTCCAAGTTTTTTTTTGAAAAACTAAACCACATCTGAAAGTACCAGAATAGAGGTGAACCACATAATCTTTTTCAAGCTAAATTTCTACTATCGTAAAAAGAAACTATGTCACTCCATTTGCTTACAAACTGGCTTGACAGAGCAAGCATTTATGAAATCTCCTCTAAAATAAGATATTCAATACGAAATGAAACGATATAGTTTACTTTTGTAGCAGATTTTTTTCTTCAAAGTGATATATCAAGAGAAAAGAGAATAAAAATGATTCCCTAATTTACGAAAAATTTAAGTTTCGTATGCTATTCTTTATCTTCTTAAAGCCATTCATCTACTTACAATATTTATATTAGACTTTATTGGACTTATTCAAGTATGTGCGTTCACAAGTTTTCGAGCAGGTAAATTGTTTCCAGAAAAGAATAATATCCGTCGAAAGAGTCAAATTTAAGGATTTTACATAAATTCAGGCTTATTTCCCACCTTCTTCCGTTTTCGGTCTTTATTCAAGGGGTTTCATTGCGTGCATCTGCAGCGTGTAATTCCAGCCGTATACATTTAATTTGCTTTACTTTCACCGGGTCTTCTTTTGATGATCTCAAGATGTTTAACACTGTTCCTTGACTTTTCTTAATCCCTTTATTCAATGGTCTACGTAATTTGTTCTCACCAGTCCCTGCAAAACATTAGTTCCCCTCTAAGCAAATTACTGCAGGATCATCTGTTGTAAATACATGACCTACGGGCTTTTCACTTGAAAACTGTCTAGTTACTAATTAATATTTAATAAGATAATTTAACTTCACCAGTTAATTTGCGTAAAGTAGTGGTCATTCCAAAATTTATTACTAATTTATATAAAGCTGAATGGTAGATTAAAAAAAAAATACTCAAAACAATTGTATATCAAAATTAAAACAATGGGTGATATACTACCAACCAGATTTTATTATGCCCCTTTACAAGACAGTGATATACCTGTAGGTTATCCCTAAAAGTGGGTCCTTAGTCCGCTAGTACTCTTTGCGATGTAAAATCCAGGTAGAAGCTGACTAGTTCCAGGACACACGGGCATGTAAAATCGAGATAGTAGATTACTAATCTCCCTGTGTTCAACAAGTTCTCTGTTCCTTGCAAACTGTATCAACTAGATAACTACTTTATAATAATAACTTATATCATATTATAATAAATATTACTATGTTATAATAAATAATAACTAAATAATTACCTGACGAGTTTTTTGTTTTTAACTGAGTTTTGGGTGGTTAGGTTCTCAAAGAAGTTAAAGCAACCATAGATATTTCATAGCAAAAAAACATTTATAATTTCTATCACTTTACTTTTGGTGAAGGAGAAAGTGAGAGGACGTATGTCAATATAGATTTGTTCTTAATTTCCTTCCTTGTAGATTTAGCAATTAAGTAAACTTTTTTTTACCCTTTGTATATGGAGGTAGTATGATATCCTTTTCTACGTTGTTTTATTAATTTCTCAAATGCGGCATTTTAAAAGGACTTGTGGAAATCCTTTGAGATATTTTTCAAATTTATTAACATGTTTTTGCAGGCTGTTACCCCACCATTAGATCCAAAGAGGCTCGACCTGGTAACCGTTAGTTTTACTGTCATCTGCATTCTCGACCAAACATGAGGTTCAATATTGGATGCCAGAATGTTTTGTTACCCTAAACAGCAATAATCTAATCACCTTCATCACTACTGCGTTTTAAAATTCTCTTGACCCATCTAAATCTTCCCAATCCTTTTGGAAGTTTAGTTTCATTCATCAAAAGTATTTGCATGATCTAAATTCTATGCTGTTTCCTTAGCAGCAGGGACTTATTTAATCTATCTTGTAATTATTCCCTCATTTATACAAAAAGAAAGGCAGGTAATAGACATGAAATAGAACAAAATTACAATATTAAATTCAGATAAACTTCCGTCTTTAAGTATTTAATCGACAGAATTTACATGAAAAGGAACAAAAACAAGATGGATATCATGCAACTGAACGCCCAAACAGCCATCCTACTTACAACTCAGTTAGTTTTGGTTTATTCACATAGTTTTAGTTATTGTTCAACTAGTTACAGGTACAGACACTTAGTTTGTGCATAAGTGTGGTCTGCGCAGCTTGTTGTGTCTTGGTAATGCAAAATGACAATGGTTTAAGAACGCCCAGACATACTCGTCTGATCTTGAAATTTCAAGAGGCTGCTTCAAAGTGTTGCAATATAAGCTTATCCAATTTATTATCCCCCACTCCAACCTGATTGGAGCCTTGGCTACAGAAATATGTAAATTGGAAACTGTATCACGAATTTCCTAGTTTTTTTTTTCAAAATAAAAGAGAATCGATTTATTTATGTTATCACAGTTTTGGGAACGATATCATTCTCTATTTAGAGAATAAGAATAGCTCTCATCGAAAGTTTGACAGTCACTTTTATACTTTAACAGTGAGCAGCTTATATTGATTCTCGTCATCAAATTTCCTTGTTTTTATATCCCTACGGTATTAATAGAAAGACTGTGGTTGATGCTTTTTGGAAACTAAAGGTTTCCATTTGAAATATAGGCTTCAGAAAAGTGTTCTTGCAAAAGGTAAACACCAGACACCAGAGCACCAGGAAGCAAAACGATTTGGGAAATCAAGTGTTCAACCTGTTTCTTTCAAATGTTTTCACCTTTACTTTAATTGATAGCTGTTTATCTCTACTTCCATTCCTTCACAGGAGAAGACATGGAGAATTTTTACCTAACTCCAAGACATTTATCTTTATGAAATAAAACTTTTCTTTGTATTTAAGACTCTCCTTTTGGAATATTATTATGACACAACCCCTTTCATATTCTGGTGATATACACTAATTTTATAATGTGATATTATAAGATACTGGTGATATACCTGTATCTTATAACAAACTGCAAATTTGGAAAAGTTGCATCCATACCTTGTCTTGAAGGAACTGTTGGTCTCACGTCTTTATTTTATTTTCCAATTATTATCTCAAACAAACAATTGCTCTGAGCTCATTTTATGGGTTCACCGAAGTCTATGGGAGAGGAAATGTATTTTTCAAATAAAGGGAAGCAAACTTACAGTTTTTTCACTTTTTTTCAACGGAAATACCAAGATAAGGTTTTTTCAACGAAAATACTCTAAAAAAAGATACTTTTCAAAATCTCCATTGCCCAAAAAGCTAGCAAAATGTTTGGAAACAGATTAAGGCCAAAAATCCAAAGGCACCTTTTTGAGTGAAAAACTAGTTATTGAGGTGCATGGGTTGCAAACATTTGGGTGCAATGGAGAAACGCAAATACGATATATGACAAGAGGAAATATGGAATATGAAATTTAAATATAGAATTTCATGGTAGCCTACTAATTTCTTTTTTAGTAAGATGTTTCCTTCTGAGGAGTTCTTAATCTGGACGGTCCCAAAATCCAGAAAAAAAAAATCACAAGATTTTGAGAGATACATCCTACCCCAAAAATTTTCACAAATTAGCACCATTGCAGAAAGAATTGTGAATCATTTGCAAGAGTAAAAAATTTAAATTCTTAGAAATAGTTTTAAAATAGGCATTAGGTGGTATGTTTATTTCATAGCTAACAAATTCACTAAGAAAACCAAAAATTTACCAAAGACCTTCCTGGAGCATATTTTAACCTGAACTATGGAGACATTCCTAAAATTTTCCTTCGCCTAACTCAACTAATTTCCAAGGTAACAAGAAAGTTCTCAGAATAAAGAGTGCATTTAAAAAAAGATAATGTTCTAAAACTTGCCTATTTTGGGGATAAGGTATTATCAAGCTTTTCCCCCCAATCAGGAGCATATTGAGTCAATACTTTTTGCTTTCTTTGCATATGTTTTGGTAAAATGTGGGAGAGAAGAACAAGAAAATTTTATTTATTTGAGGAAGAGAACAAAAACTTGTTCTTAAAAGACTGAAATTGAAAAATCTAACCCCACTAAATTCAGCTACTCTAACTAAACCCTTTTGACCCAATTAGATTTAGCTGGATTCAACGAGCAATGACAACCCTGACCTTGACAACTTTCTGAAATGGGCATATTCCCATTGAAATGAGCATATTCCCACCCGTGATAAATTCGCCATTTTCTTTATTTCCTGGCTACACCTTCCTCTAGCTGATCAAGCGCTTCGGCTAGTTCTAATAAATCTTCTGAATCCTAAGTGTCTCGTCAATCTTGCATTGTGTCGTTTTCCAATATTTTTCTATCGTTAGACAAAGATGGCTTCTTGAATGAAACTTCTCATCAACTTCTCATGAAACTTCTCATCATTCAAGAAGTAGCTTCTTGAATGGTCAAACGTTTCAGTATGAACAGTCATATTATCCGTTATCTGCTATTAGACAAAGGCCGGTGAAATAGGCTATAATTATTTATAAGAGAAATAATAAAACTCCCGAAGGCACGGGTGTGGAAGTTCCAACGCAAAGGCCGGTATAGACAAAGGCCGGTGAAATAGGCTATAATTATTTATAAGAGAAATAATAAAACTCCCGAAGGCACGGGTGTGGAAGTTCCAACGCTAGAGAAAAATTGGATCTCCATTATTTAAAAACAGCTAAAATTGTACTAATCAATCAAGATTGGGCTCATTGGGGAAGATTGGGTGATTGTATATCTAATACTATATGGTTACTTAATAATTTCTATAATGTTGAACTGTAATTTTTATAAAGTAACTTAATAAATGAGCGGTATAAATAAAATTAAATCTTGATTTTGTTAGAGGAATTTGTTCTGCTTTCCACAAGAATTCTCCCATTACAGGATTTTAAAGGGCATGGATTTCCTTTAGATCACTCTTTTATATTTTATCAGGTGGGGGTGTGATGGTGATGCTATTCACTAGTATATCACCATTTCTAATTATCTACAATGCCTAGTTGATTTGTATTTTTAATATGAAGTAGGCACAGTTGCTGTTTAGGGATCTCTGCAACAATTGATTTGTAGGTACAAAGAATACTACTAACAAATCATTTTGTTAGTAACCGGTTCGTAACGGCTCAATAGTAACCGAAACTCTAAATACAGAATTTTGATACCAATAGTTACATCAAAAGAATTGCATTTTCATGCAGATTTTAAATATATAAGTTTTATCAAGTTTAGTCTTACCCACCAACAGTTACGAGCCTAAGAAAATTTACCTTATTTAGAAGTCATAAATCTTAACGAAAATCACACCATCAGGTTCAGCGTATCTGTAGAAGTTTCAAGCTCCTATCTAAAACATTGTGTAATTTTGTATTTTTTGCCAGAGGACAGATCACGGATGTCTGTTTATTTGTTTGTCTGTTTTCTTTTTCCAGGGATGATCGTATCGACCCAGTGACCGAAAAAGAGATAGCCATTTTGTTCAGCATAGTCGAAGAACCTAACAACTATGTCATTGGGAGCGAGTTAATCCCCCACAGTCCCCGGGGGAGGGGCTTCAAGTTACAACCTTTGAACATTGTTTACATATAGTAATGGTTATTGGAAAGTGTAGGAAATGTTTTCACGTGGGAAGTGTTTTCAGAGGGACTTTTTCGCGGTGGGGGGGGAGGTGGCAACGTGTTGAAAAAAGGTTTTTCAATTGGAAGTAAAGACCAGCATTAAAAATCAAAACGAAAAGAAATATTTACGTATATAAGGGGGTTCGTCTCCTCCTCAATACCTCACTCTTTACGCTAAATTATTTCTAGTAATTTCGGCTATTTATTCTACAGCCTTTGTGATTTAGAGGTCATTCTTAAAGAATTGAAACAATATTCAAACTTTAAGGTAAAGAGCGAGGTATTGACGAGGGGGTGAACCCCGTCGTATAAGTAATAAAAATTTAGGAATATAGAAGTTCGCTACATAAGTTAAGTTGTAAGTTACGCACATTTATTACTAATAAAAACGTTCGTAAAAAAATTAAAAGTTCTAGTTGCCTTTGTAAATAGCCAAAAATTGGTGAAGCATATATTTCCTCCACCCCTTCTCCCTCTAGTGGGCCCTGACCTTTGATGACCTTTAAAAATATGTGTGCTATAAAAGTGAAAGCTTGCAAAATAGATCTTCTGCTTAATTGAAGTACAACAAAATTGTTTTCAGCTTCATAACTTTGCTCAATTCCATTTTATAAGGTTTTAAAGATATGCAAATATATTTCCTAAATTTTGAAAAAAAAAACATTGATATGGCTCAAAATTCTACTCAAATAACAGGAATTGCATTTTCAGAACTAAAGGCAGATAAAAAGCAACTAGTAACTGAAAATTAAGATAAAATGTTGTTTTGTCAAAATTTCAATAGGTATAGACCTGACATGTAGGCAAACTTCAGGGCCCTCTAGAGGGAGAAAGAGTGGAGGTGGGTACTTTGGAATATCTTCCCGGGACATACTTTAGCCTGTAGAACCATCCCTGAAAGTTTCATTTCCCTGACCAAAACCCTTTCTGAGATAGCAAGAAGTCAATTAACTAGAATTTTACCTAAATGGGTAGAATTTATATTTAGGAACGTTTGGCTAGGATTTGAATCCATTAGGTGTAAATTCTGATTTTTAGAGATATACCAAGAAGTTTAAAATGAAACGCACAATTTCCACAATTTCTTAGCTGGTGGTAATATTGACCTTCCAGTCTATAGCCTAGTGAGTTCATTCATTTGTTTAAAACGAAACGCACTATTCCCACAACTTATCAGCTTGTGGTGATATTGGTAATATTGATCTTCCAGTCTATAGCCTAGTGAATTCATTCTTGATCTTCCAGTCTATAGCCTAGTGAATTCATTCATTTGACGCTGAAAGGGACTTTTTTGTGTTTTACTCTTAAACAGCTTATTTGCTGCTTAGAGACGTTATTGGCTTATTTGCGCCTGGGTAGATTTATTGATCAATGATCAACACTGATCCTTTTCTGTGCTTAGACTCTTTACTGATAGTAAAACCCAGGAAAAATTTACGAAGTTAAACCATATTTCCTCTGTTATGCAAAGGAACTGAATTTTTTTTTTTTTTTACTTTAAAAAATATATTTTCTTTGAACTGCTAGACATATTTCAGGATTATAATGTCAAGGGTTCGCACACTAGGTTCAAAGTAAGCTTATTTGAAGTTATATAGATTGGAGCTATTGAAGTTATTCGAAGCTATATGAGGCTATTTTCTAGCAAAAGAAAGGAATCTTAATGCTGCTTGACCTTAATTTTGGCCTATAAATATTTATCTACTACATCTTAAATAATACTCAGACAGTTTTTGACAGACTCTGTAATGAATATATACCTTATGTTTGCCTAAGTAGCTTATTCAAAGCTGATATTTTTAGTCAGTGTAGTTATTAGTATTAACAACAGGGAAAAATAGGCCAAAGGGGACATGTCCTTTTCAGGGGAGCTTTGAATGTAAATTTGGACTTGTAGACCCTCTAAAATTTAGGGAAAAGAGCTTGGCTTTCTAGGTTTATTTCTTTATAATTATGCAACTAAAACATTTCTAAAATGTTAGTGCAATACAAGCTAAAATGCATAAAATGTTCGTATAATCATACATTTGAAATGCTCAAAGTAGCTCCATTTTCACTTTTTTATTGTTGCTTGTTTATTTTACACATGGATAAATACAGTATACACTATATAAATTATAAAAATACAAACTTCTTAGCCTGTCTTTGATTTCTGGTCTCCCAAGTGACTTTAACAAACTAAGGGGTAAACAAATTAAAAAAAAAAAATCTCTCTTTTTACAAAAAAAGACAGAACTACTAAAATAAATGAGTTCAAGATGCATTTATTCAAACGATCAAGCAGTTACAAAAAATAACAAAATAAGTGTCTAATAATAATTAGACGATTCCTACGGGATCCACTGCTCTTTAATATAAGAGTACTGAAATTGGGTTGAACTAAAATGGGCATGTCCCAATCCCGGAGATTTCATCAAATACATCTGGACGATTAAGTTCCCTTGCTCTACAGGATCCACTGCTCTTCAATAACAGAATGCTGAAATTGGGCTAAGCTAAACTGGGTAAGCCCCAATTTCTTGAAATAAAGAAAAAAAAACTTTGAACCCATGATTTTCCGCAATTCCAGAATGTTGTGAGTTTTTAACTATGACAGAAGAACTTTTTATTATCAAAAAAATGTGCAACATTTAGCTGTTTTGTATCTTTAGGATGTAAGCACAATCCAACGGTAAAACTGGGTAACAGGTTTCAAGGACATTTTGAATAATTTTTGGGAGTCTAGAGCAGCGTTGCCAACACGGTACAATTGTACCGTTTTTGGTATAATTTAGAATTCCTAGCACAACGCCGTACATTTAAAAACTTTTTTGCACAATACAAATTCTCCAGTATATATGGTTTTACTTGCTTGTTTCTGACTCAGATATCTGTTTAAATTTCAGTTTATCAAAAATTTTCTTCTTGTTAAGACAAATCAATCTGTGGCAGTAAAATTTTAGTGGAAAAATTGGTAAATTTTACCTTAAAGCTTTGTTAAAGCTGGTTTAGTCTTCGAAAGAAAACATGATACCCGATAAAATTTTGATTTTTTGATATGCAAAACAGTTCAAGTCTTACCATTTAAAACTTTATTTTTTAAACCCACGTCAAGAATTTAACTTTAACCCAATATACATTTTTTACCCATGTTTGGAGGGCTGGTGAACTATCTGAAAATCAAATATTTCTGATATTCATTTTCAATATCAACTGTTTGATTTTTTGTTTGAAAATCAGATTTTCTATCCATGTCTAGGATTTTTTCTTGAGGGAGAAAAGAGGGGGGAGGGTACAATTTTTTTTTACAAAATTGGGGTGAAATTGGGCTGGGTTCAAACCCGTTGACCCCCACTCTGAAATGGTGTTACCCAACAGTATCACGTTTTCGTTATCAGGTAGTTTTACTGCTTTTTATATCCTTGACCGAGGCTCATTGGCAATATATATTTTTGACCGAATGAGGAAAATTGTGAGTAAAAATATAACATTAAATTAAAAAATCCAAAGTAATGAATTTTCATGTGTAAATGTGCATTAAAGCCCCGAAGAAGAAGGAGTTGTGGTACTCGAAAAATCAAAATTCAATCCATTCGAGTATTTATATTTTTCCCTCTTTGCAATTCACTGTATCGTAAACTTGATACAAATTAGAATTTTATATTTAAAACCAGTCTAAATTTCGGCTTTCGGTTTTTTTTTGCAATATTTTTATTTTACTCTTTATTCCCTAAGAAGATATACCTGGTGTTGGTATTAAAGTCTTTGACATAAATAATGAAAAACCATTTATTGATATTCAAATCATTTATCAAGTCAAAACTATTAATTAAAAAAATTCAAATCAAATGAAAGCAGGACCACTTCAATTACTTATTCGACAAAGAGATCAACGCATATAAACTCCTCTAATACAAAGAAAATGACTTCCATTAATTACTGCTGCTTGCAATTATCTGGCATGTCCTCATCACCAAGCTTCCGAGTAGTTGACCTCGTAACCCTTCCTCTCACAGGGGGTTGAACTTTACCTGGCTTTTCAGATTTGGGCTCAGGCAAACGACCAGCCGAAGAAGCCGAAGTTCCTGTAAACCAAATATTTGAAGTTCGACATTGTAAAATACTATATTGTTTTTTGTTTTTTTTTCATTCTGAGTCTCCCAAAGATTTGGAATGAAACAAAAAAAGGGTTAAAGTTCCACAATACAAACTTTGATGCTCTCAATACCCTGAAATACTCTGTACGAGTTTAGTAACTGAACTAAATAATTCATTCTTACCCTAAATACCCGATTATTACGAGTTTTCAGAATGAAACAAAGGTTAAAGATAAACGATACAACCTTCGATACTCTCAATACTCTCGATACCCTCAATACTTTGAAATACGGGTTTAGTCACCGAATAAAATTATTGATTTATACCCTCAATATCATATTCTCCCGAATTTCGGAAATGAAGCAAAAAAGATAGAGTTAAACGATGCAGCCTTTGATACTTTTAATACAGAATTTTTCTGAATTTTTGGAATAAAGCAAAAAAAAAGGTTAAAGATAAACTATACAGCCTTCAATACCCTCAACACTCCATTCCCCCCATTTTTTTGGAATGAAGCCAAAAAAAGGTTAAAGATAAATAAGACTAGCTCGTTAAATTATATTAAACTGCAAATTACTTCTTAAGTTACTACATTGAATTACTATGCTACCATATAAAATTTCAAAATAAGCGTATGATAAAAATACTGATTAATAACAAGCGTCTTGACTTTTCTAGGGTGTCAGGGATGAAGGTAACGTGATTGGCTAACGAAAGGAAAAATCTAAACTAAATATTGTGCCAGACAGAACCATCTATCCTCAAAGGGTTAAGGAAAAATGTTCCTAAGCCTCGGGCCTCTTGACACTAGTACCCTAATTATACTGGAATAACTGGAATAAAGCTTTTTTAACAAGGCTCCAATTAAAATGCCACATTCCTTTGGATTTCTTTTTCTTTTGCTTCCAAGTCTTTGCGGTACCATTTTGAATGCTGATTTTCTTCGTGCTTAATCATAGCTCGAATGACCGATTGATTCATTTTGTTTCTGTTCACGATTTCACGATAAGTTTGAATGACCCTGATTCAACAAAACTTCCATTTATTTCTCCAAATAAGTGAAACTGTATATCTATATAAAAACAAGAATCTATAGTTTGACTCTTTCTCTTAACTCTATTTTTAAAACAGTAAGAAACTTTAGCGTAAAGAGCGGTGTGTTGAGGAGGAAAAGCCCCTTTCATATACGGAGTAATTTCGGTTCGTTTTAAGTTTTAATGTTGTTCCTTACTTTCATTTTAAAAAAACTTGTTTTTTTATTTAATTTCCAGACGTTTTTGAATTAATGCATGTTTTAATCTTGGCTCTCCGCACATAAATAATTTAAACGAAATTTGCATATTAATTAATTGCAATGAATCGGAAGATTTTGAGAAAAAAGGAGCGAGGGAGGAGGCCTAGCTGCCTTCCAATTTTTTTATTACTTAAAAAAGCAACTAGAACTTATAATTTTTTACAAACGTTTTCATTGGTAAAAAATATACGTAACTTACAAATTAACTTACGTAACGAACGTCTATATTCGTATGTTTTTATTGCGTATATGAGGGGGTTTCAACCCTCGTCGATACATCGCTCTTTACACTAAAACTTAAATTTTGTCCCAATTCCTTAAGAATGACCTCTGAATCACAAAGGGCGTAGAATAAATAGTTGAAATTACTAAAAATGCTTTAGCGTAAAGAGTGAGCTAGAACGAGGAGGTAAACCCCTCATATGGGTAATAATTTTTGTTCGTTTTAAGTTTTAATCCTGCTCTTTACTTTCAGTAAAAAAAATTCTCATATTTATTTTTTTCATTGTTTTTTCAAATAATGCTAGAAAATCCTGCGCCCCCTTCACTGAAATTCTCTTCCTCCATGAGAAGTTTCTCCATGGAAATATCATCCCATGTAACCCCCCCCCTCAACTCTCACACTAAACCAAAAAAAATCCCCCTGGAAACGTCCGTACACTTCCCAGTAACCATTACTATATGTAAACACAGGTCAAAGTTTGTAACTTGCATTCCCTCCCACGGGGACTGCGGGGGAGTAAGACATAGTTATTAGGTTTTTTGACTATTGTGAATAAAATGGCCATCTCATAATTTTTATCCGGTGACTTTTGGGAAAAAATGAGCGTGGGAGGGGGCCTAGGTGCCCTCCAATTTTTTGGTCACTTAAAAAGGGCACTAGAACTTTTAATTTCCGTTAGAATGAGCCCTCTTGCGATATTCTAGGACCACTCAGTTGATACGATCACCCCTAGGAAAAAACAAACAAAAAAACAAAGAAACAGGCATCCGTGATAAAAAAAAATACAAACATTTTTGTAGATAGGAGCCTGAAACTTCTACAGTAAGTTTCTCTGATACGCTGAATCTGATGGTTTGATTATCGTCAAGATTGTATGACTTTTAGGGGGTGTTTCCCCCTATTTTCTAAAATGAGGCAAATTTTCTTAAGACTAATCTTGATGAAACTTATATATTTAAAATCAGCATTAAACTACGATTCTTTTGATGTAACTATGGGTATCAAATTCCATTTTTTTGAATTTCGGTTACTATTGAGCCGGGTCGCTCTTTACTACAGTTATCACGAACTGCTTGATTAAGAATTTATAGAATAAAAAGTCCGCTTAAAAAGAATTTGCGTCTCAAAATCAGGCTTTTATATGTTTCTGTATTGAAATATAACTCTAAACATTAAGTTTTCTTTATTGATTTACAATACATAGAAACTTTATAGTAATGTGTCTGAAAATATTAAAAGTTACTATTTTTTTACCTATTTTGTAGAAAACTTGATTTGGAAAAGAATGAACTGAAATTGCAAAATCTATGTTTAATTGCACTGAGAACAAAAGGGTGTAACTCATTCTTCTACAGAAATGAGGAAGAAAGTGAGGAACTCCATTGGTGCACCTTAATCTACTGGTGGCACTTGCAGAGGCCAGTGGGGACTACTCTCCTATCAGTACCTCCTACTCGTATGACTTTACGCTCCATATCCTCAACTGAAGCCTTATGGAATGAAAGTTTCGAGAATATTTAGAATTTAAATGATGAAGTAGAGTTACAAAACCTACACATCGCCTCACTCTAACCAAAAGGATATACCTCATACTTCAAAGAAATTGAATTAAAAGTAAAGAATTCCATTAGTGCATCTTTGTCGACTGTTTGCATTTGCCGAACGAAAAAATATGCACCTGCAATAAATATTAGAAAACAATTTTCCAGCAAAATAAACTTTTAATAGAGTGAATATAAAATGTAAAACCTAAATATCTTATGCTAGAGGTTATAGACACACACCTCTTAGAATTAGCTACAATTAGGGCTGGTAGAACATAGATAGTGGTTACAAATCTAAAGGTTTCGAAAATGATTGTTGTTCAGTCTGCACCCTTCTCCTAGTCCTGTACCCCAATCCATGTGGCCCTGGCAACATCTATGGTCTTTGTTTCTTTTTTAGAAGCACTAAAATCAAATAAGTGCTATAGACACACTCTTCCAGCTAAAACTATTAGTTCATTCCATTCTTCGAAGCCCCCCTCCCCGCCCCTTCATACTGGATACATTCAATCCTGGCCCCCCAGGCTGGAATAGCATAGTTTACAGATCTAAAGGTTTCAAAAGTGGTTGTTTTTCAGTCTGCAGTTTTCTCCACCCCTCCCCCCCCTACCCCGAATCCTTGCTACATTGTAGTTTCATACAAACACTAAAATAAAATAGGTATTATCGACGCATTCTTCCAGCTTAAACTATTTATTCAGTCTGAACCCTTTTCAGCCTCCCCCCGGCCCCTAAACCCTGGCTACATTCAATCCAGGGCCTCTGGGCTGGTAGAGCATAGTTTGCAAATATAAATGTTTCAAAATTGACTGTAAATCAGTCTGAACCCTTCTCTCTTCCCCCTCCCTCCGATCCCTGAATCCTGGCCATACTCATGGTCTTTAGCAGTTTAATACAAGCACATTAAATCAAATAAGAGCCATTTACGTATTCTTCCGGCTAAATTTAATTATCAGTCTGCATGCCTCTAAATCATATAAGTACTATTTACGTATTCTTCCGGTTGAAATTAGTTGTCAGTCTTCACGCTTCTCACTCCCCCTCCCCCCATCCGAGAATTCTGGCAACATTCATGGTTTATAGCAGTTTTATTCAAGCACTAAAATCAAATAAGTGCTATTTACGCATTCTTCCCCCTCTCAGCCCCCGAATACTGGATACCTTCAATTCTGGCCCTCAGGGCTGGCTGGCTACATTCATGGTTTATAGTAGTTTTATTCACGCACTAGAATCAAATAAGTGTTATTTTCATATTCTTCCGGCTAAAATTAGTTGTCAGTCTGCACGCCTCTTATCCCCCCCCTCCCATGATCTCAGAATTCTGGTTACATTCATGGTTTTTAGTAGTCTTATACAAGCACTAAAATCAAATAAGTGCATTATGAACATACCAGGAACAGTTTCTAGTCTCATTGACGGAGGATTTTTCCTTGGCGAGTTGACTTTACCTAAGGGTGTACGTGGTACTTCAGTCTCTGCAGTTTTACCTTCTACTGCACTATTATTTGGTGGTGCCGGCTTGCTAGGAACAATATCTTCTTCGATTTTTATTTTTTTAACGCTTTGCTCTGTTTTTACTATTGGCTTTTCCACAGCCTTTGTCTCTTCTATAGGAATTACTTTTTTGGAGGTGGATTGCATCTCAGCAACACTTTCTCTTCCTGATTCTTCTCTCGATTCCTCCTGTATGGCGTTAAGCTGTGGTTGGTGCAATGTCGTTAAGGATACGACTTTTTCTGGTTGACCAACTTCGATATAATACTTATTTCTAAAACGATAAGGTAAGTTTTGACGAAATACAGGAAATAGGTAATTAAAAGAGCTGGATTATACCAAAACTGGGTATTTAGGAAAGACACATGAAGGCAATCGAAGGATTGAAGTTGCCTAGCTAATGATTTCTCGCTGATTTGACAACTGTTTCAGTTTCTTCGTTCAGTTGCGATTTCAGGGTGAGTTCTTTTTATTCACATTTATGAAAGTAAACCCCGACCAGGTTGAACCTTGTAAAGTTTTGATGTTAAGATTGTGGTAGATTGATGATGATTTTTGCTATTAGCAGCCTATTACTATTTCTGATTCACCTTTTTTAAGTTTTTAAATGTTGTTTGATGATTCTTGACAAGTATTCTACAGGAAAAGTACCGCTTTCTATAAGTCCCATTTGATATTGCATTATATTTAAGACGGAAACGCGTTTTGGATATGAAAAGGGTGGAAATAATTTCGTACTAAATTCTGTCGATGATGATCGCACTAGTATAATTGTTATCCGGGTATAAATCCATTGTTTCCAAACAAATAAATCATTATTTTTCGTACCAGTATGCGGGTAAAAAATACTGGAGTAACTGATATAACTGTCATTAAATCTTTTTGTTGATTAAAATCATATTGCCGGGATACAGACTAGAATAAAATGAATACTTAAAAATATACAAGCAACGGATGAAACTTTTATCAATCAACAGTTCTAGTCAAAGTAACAAATTAAACTTAAAAAATCTGACAAAATTACCGGTATAACTCTCATACCAGTATAAATGCCATAGTTGCCAGAGACAAACAATCATTATTTGGCAAACCAGAATGCGGGTATAAATACTGGCGTAGCTAATATAATTCACATTAAATCTCTATTTTCATTAAAACTATAAATTCTAAACAGAAATGAATAAAGTGAAAATTTAGAAATATATAAGCAACAGTTAAAACTTTTATCAATCAACGGTTTTGATCAAAATAATAAATTAAGCTTAGTAAAAGAGAGTATTTCTAGATGTAAAACTGAAAATTTTCCTTTATTTTATAGTTTATTATATCACTACCTTGGTTAGAAGCTTTACCTTTAATTAACATATTTGTGTATTTGTTTAAACCTTTACATGTAAAGGCAGGGGGAGGGGGGCAAAAAGATAATTTAAATATAGATGTATTTATATTTATCCTCTACTGGACATGATAACCGAATAGGTCATACATATGATAACTATTAATAAATATTACTTTACTATAATGAAAAAAGAAATCACCAATGCAACAGGTGATTTACTCTCAGGTATAATGAAAAAAAAAAATTAAAAATATAATTTCAAAATATAGACATGAATAAATGAAAATTTTGAAATATATAAGCAACGGACAAAACTTTTATCAATCGACAGTTTCTATCAAAATAATAAATTAAGCTTGGTAAAAGATAGAGTATTTCTAGATGTAAAACTGAAAGTTTTTGTTTATTTTATAGTTTATTATAAACTATATTAACGGCAAATACGCAAATATATTAATAAAAGGTAAGGCTTTTAACCTTGTGCTTTTAACCTGTTTTAACCTAATGTGTTTATGCTGTTGCATTGGTGATTTCTCTTTTCATTATATATTACCGTACCACGATAAAGTGATAATTGCTATGACCAGAGGCAGTTATAGGGGAGGGACAGAGAGGGCGCTTGCCCCGGGCACAAATTTTATGGGTACAAAATTTCAAATAAACAATGTAATTATAACCATTTTGCAGTTTTATTTTATTTGCATTCAAATTAGCTCTAGATAAATTTTCGGTATTAGTATAACCTTATTCTGCAAAAGTATTTACTGCATTGCATTATACACAATTGACTTCCACAGTACATTGTAAATTATTTGAAAATATTTTACTCCCGTATTTATCAACAAAATGTGATGTTGGGGACCATTAGTTGAGTTTTGGAAGTGGTGCATGGGTTCAAAATGCACACGCAATACTTCTAGAGATATTGGAACACCAACATCACTTTTAAAGACAGAATTTTTAGTGGCAAACAATAATAGCGATTTCCAGCATCACTTAGTTAGGGACTGAGATCACTGAATACTTTTAATAATGATTCCATTAAACACCCTGGGTTGCCTTTTGGCCCAACAGCTAAAGCTACGCGGGAATTGGTATTATCGTCTGTATTGAGAAATCTAGGAAAACTTATGGCCTGCCAGTCAGGGTGAAAGGTCGTTCTGATAAACAAACACTAGCTATAATTTATATTTCAATGTGTGCACCTCATGTGCACCTCATCCATACTTGATGTTTTTAAGTAAGAGTGATGAAAAGCGTATCCGCGAGTACTTTTTCCGGATGTAAATATATTTTTCAAATCCCACTATGGTTCAAAAATATGTATGTTATCCAAAAATTCGGAATATTTGATATTACTGTTAAAAAATGGATCCACAATGCGATCGATTTCTTAGAGAATCTAGAGAAAATAGAATAAGTTTTTCCCTTAATGTTCTTTTCTAATGGATAAATATTTTTGTCGCCATAGCTTTAATAAAACTGAGCTATTTATGCGTTATGTATTATGAGTGTTCATGCGTTATGTTTTGTGAGTGTTTTTAGTGTTATCCACTATTGAGCTATCATATGGTAATTATAATATATATTCATGAGTAACTATGAGAATTATGAGCAACATATTGTCCTTTTCGTCAAAAGTGTAATTTTGTATTTTCAATGTTCCCTTTTCATTTATTTCCCATACTCCTCTGTGTATATCCATGTATGTATAGAGAGCATAAATCAATTACTATTATTATACATCAAGTCACAGGGGCTGCAAATGAAATATTTACGTACATGAACTTGAAGCGAATGCCTATGCAAAATTACTAATAATATGAAGAAAAAAAAGGTACTAGAATAGACTAAAAAAGACTAGAATGCTCTAATAGGAACTGCTAGCTATTTTAACTAATGTACTTATTAAAAAAAAACCCTAAAGGATACTAGCTCAGCATATCTAATTTTTCTATATGGGTCTGAATTATTAATAGAAGAAATTTTTAAAATTATAAAAATAAGAGAATTTTAAATAGAGCAAAGAAGAAACATTCCACAAACTAAATAATAAATAATAGAAATATTAAATTATAAAAATAAAAGAATTTTAAATAGAGCAAAGAACAAACATCCCACAAACTAAATGATAAATAATAAAATAGAAAATTATAAAAATAAGAGAATTTTAATAGAGCAAAGAAGAAACATTCCACAAACTATATAATAAAAATATGAAATTATAAAAAGAAAATTTTAATTAGAGCAAAGAAGAAACATCCCACAAACCACCTAAGCCACGAAATAAATCACAAGGTCGACTCCCTTTGTATGATCAATTTTTTATACAACACTTGTACGAGCAGAACTCATGGACCAAACCATCTAAGAATGAATTAAGGGTGGACACGACGGTCCCGTCCCCACCAATCCTGAAATAACCATCCAAGCTGTAGGGGATATAGAAACTATGGCTTTGGTCACATCGCTTGTAAACAGGACTGCAATACCCATCTGGAGGTAAACGCACTTAGTATGGCACTCGAAGGCAGCGTCTGATGGTAGCAAATATTTGAGCTGTCGATGGTATAAATGTACTCGTAAGTCATTAAGACAGGTAAAGAGGAGTGGGTCTTTATTGTATACGAGGACAATGACTTTCTTGCAAATAAAACACAAGTTTTCTTGCACAGAAGGATCGAACTTGGACCTTTCTATCTCTTTTACAAGCAAAGCAATCTGTTCTTTCTGTCCCTCTTTCTCGACACCATTAGTCACCACTCTTTTTCCTTTAGAGAACATAAACTGAACCATATCACAGGCCGAAGAGGCAAGATAAAAAAAAAAGATTGGCCCTATATATTCACGAATTCACATTAAAACATCTCCGCTTTTCACGATTTGAGTGGTATCCAAGAAATAGCCTATAATGGTAGAGTAAAAGTGCAACAATGCCTATGTCGTTCGCGTCAACACATAAAATTTCGTTACCCCTCTTCAAACAGTCCAATGTGTGCATTACAGCTCTAGTATCCATCCCTTTATGAGTGCAACTCAAATGCTGTTCAAAGTCTGTAAATGATCCACTTCTGCTGAGCGTTAATGTTTTCATCCAGTCTTCAAAGCCTCCAGAGATGTAGACATTTAAAATTGATTGAAGCACATGGACTAAACCGTCGAAATCGTCAAATAAAAGTTCAATCAGTTTGGTCTTGTCCTTGGCTATCTTTAACAATAAGATTATTCCCCATAAGGCTAGCATCAGTTATTGGGAAGTATAATCTATGGAAGTACTGTATTTCAGAGGTCATTTTGTAAAAATTACAAAAATTATGAAAAAAACATTGACCTTATTCGTAAATTGGAGAAGGTACATCTATCTAAGATCACTCTTCCACTGAAGGTCACTCTTGTTTCTCAGGCTCTTTAAAAGAAAAACAAATTTTTTACTGTGTATCTTAGTTTCCCATGCAAAGATGCAAATTCGCTAGTTTAGCTTTCCAAGATTCTTTATAATTTCAAAAATAAAAAGGGTGAAATTGGTATTTTTCTCGGGATAAGTTCGGGATGTCCAAACAATTGGACAGTTTCAGTCTGAGGTCATTTACGTTATAATCTAGTCCATTTAATATTCTTTAGGTCAATTTAGCTTTCACATGATTCAGAAAAAATTCTAACGAGGTCCCAGTTCATCAAATTCTGTTAGGAAAACAAATTTTGGCTCAAGTTACTCTTACAAGCCTGAGCTCACTTAGAAAAAAATTAGTTTAGGCTGGCCCTCAAGACTCAAGCTGACTTCCAAGATAGCAAATCAATAGATATCAAGATAGCAATATCTTTCAAGACTTGCAAGAAGGGAGTTGGCCGAATCATTTATATTTTAAAACAAAACAATACTGTAGTGATTCCTGAAAATATTCATTATTTTTTTTCTCGGGATAAGCAATCAAACAATTTGATAGTTTCAGTCTGAGGTCACTTACGTTACAACCTAGTCCATTTCAATATTCTTTAGGTCAATTTAACATTCATATGATTCAGAAAAAATTCTAACGAGGCATCTATTTAACAGCCAAAGATATCAGGGCTCCCCCTAATCTGCTTCGTTTCTACTTTTATTTCTCAGCTATAATTTTTCCCAGCATACTCATAGTTCAATACAAGTCAGTGATATACCGTGGTAAAAAAAAAGCTGCGCAAGCTCCTCCTCCTCCCTTTCTGTCCAATATTTCGATGTTTACTCTATTCCCATCAAGTTCAAGTTTCTTTTAAATCCCTCCTTAAGACCTTTCCCACCCTATTCCGGAACAACCTGCATTTAGTTTGGTACCATATAGATGTCTTCTTTTTTTAATGTTTCTTTTAATTATTTTTTTTAATGTTTCTTTTAATTTATATATTCTAGCTTAAAATTTTATTATATTATTATTATATTTATTTTAGCTTAGTTTGACAAGTTTTCATCTTTTTGACTTTTTCATTTACTTTTTACAGTTAAATTTGTGACTTAAGAGTGATTATTCATTCTTATTTTTCTTTTCGTTATTTTTGTTTGCAATTTTGCCAGTTTTCATGTTTTCTTATGATACTTTCAACCCCAAAGTCCGAATTCGGCCCTTCGCGGGCTTGTGAAAGTGATTTATAAGATAAATATCTTATCTCCATAGAGCACAACCTAACCCTCCTAACATTTCTTTTAAAAATAGTTCAAGACAGTAGGAGCACAATGCATTTGTTTTGTTGTTGTTGTTTTTTCCTATTTCAGACCGCCTTCCTCACAAGAAAAGCCTTTTGACATTCATCCTTAAAGTTTGGTTGCTAAGAGTCATACTAATGGCTACATATTCAACTAATCCTCCGAGTAGGTGAGCGTTCAATTCAATCCTAGACTCTATCCAAACTGTGAACTATTATAAACATTTTATATCTATTTATTTATAATTTATTTATTTATTATTTGTATTTACTTATTTATAAACTATTATAAACATTGAGTCGAGACGTGAATAAATGAAAGCGTAAATAAACAATTTTTCCATGGGAGGGCCATATTTTATTTTCACTTGGACTTAAAGCAAAGGGAAAAGCGAATCAGGGAAAGCTTTAGGAGGAGGGAAAAGAAAAATTACTATCAACACAATAAACAAAAAAAGTTTTAAGATTAAATTAGACCTAAATTGAATAAAATTAAATAAAATCAATTTAAAAATATAAAATACCTGTATTCAATGACTTTGCTCTTGTAATGTTCTGCGATTGAAGCATTCTTCATGACTTTACTCTCAAGCTCCTTCTTTTGCACTTTAAGAAGCTCTAGCTCTTTTTCCATTTTCTTCATACATCGCTCAAGTAGAATAACTTCAGTTTTCTAAAAAAAAAAGTATAAATAAACAATAAAATACAATTTCAAAAATTTATATATATATATATATATATATATATATATATATATACACACACATATATATATATATATATATATATATATATATATATATATATATATATATATATATATATATATATATATATATATATGTGTGTGTATATATATATACAAGTCTATCTATCATCCGTCCATACGTCATTCCTAGGGCAGGGCTAAGGTAGATAGTCATAGAATTAAGGGATGTAAGATATAGTAACAAAAAAAGAAAAAAAATACCAGTGGCTATAACCGTGTTTCGAAAGAACACTAAAGACAATTCCAAAACATTGATTTCAACTCATAGTACATCCTATCACTTGTGACCATAGCATAAAATTTGACTAGTTTAGAGCAATGGTTTCTCACTTAATATTGGTCAGTCACTACATGACTGACTGAAAAAGAATTAAATGCTCCTTTGAGATATCTTTAAAAAAATTGGGTTGTCTTGTACAAGACCTCAGGCTCGTAAAAACCTTGTGCACGTCAGGTTAAGATCAAATCAGGTAAAAAAGGATAAGACACTTATCTTGACTTCTATAAAAAAAAAGGTAAAAGCTATTTCATATGGACCTACGCGTAAAACCAGTTTTTTTATTATATTATTACATATACCTCTTTTGTGATTGTTATTTTAAAATAAACATTATTATTTTATTTTTTTATATTATTGTTTATATGTTATGTTTTTTATTTATTTTTATTTTATTATTTTATATATATATTATTTTTTATATACTATTCTTTCCTTTATATATATATATATATATATATATATATATATATATATATATATATATATATATATATATATATATATATATATATATATATATATATATATATATATATATATATATATATATATATATTCATATATATATATATATATATATATATATATATATATATATATATATATATATATATATATATATATATATATATATATATATATATATATATATATATATATATATATATTAATATTATTTTTCATAGTATATTTTATTGTTATTATAACCAAAATTGCTATTTTAATAGTTTATTATTTTAAAATAAACTATTTCAGAAGCATGAGCTTTATAGACAAATAAGAAAGGACTCACCCCTATGGCGCCAAGACAATGTTTTACAGCTTTATATTCACTGAATGTGGCAAATTCAACTCTTTTTTCATTCTTCTTCAAGAAATCTTCTAAGGAATTGACTTGGGCCGTAAGATTAATAACCTTTGCATTTGCTTCCTCAAGCTGAAAAGAGATATATAGTAAATAAAAAGAAAAAGAAAGAAATAATGAACATATCAACAGAGATGGGGAGGAAGGAGATGGAAGAGAAAGCGGAAGGAGGGGGAGAGGAAAAGACAATTTGAAACAGCTGTCATGAAAACCACACTGATGCAACGAAATAATACATCAAATTAATAAAAGAAAACGGTAAATCGAAAATTTAATTCGTCTCAATCAGTAAATAACTTTGATGTGACAACAGGAATAAAGTTGCCCATTCATCAATAAGAAAAAAAAGATTTAATTGGTAAAACGTATGCAATAAAGCGGTGCAGCAATTCACCTCGTTTTACTCTGGGTTTAATCTGCATACTCTGAGATTCAGTAGCATCCTCCAGTATTGTCTTTTTACGTTATTCAGAATCGCACAAGAGAAATTAAAATTTCCTTATTTGTTTTATTTCCTTCACAATGTCGTTTGATCCAGGTTTCTATCTTAATAATTTCTAACCATAAAAAAAAATAAAAAAAAAATTGTCAAACTCAAACCTGGATAAAATCGGATAGATTTTCTCATTACACCATAGGAAGATAACATTAGCAACTGAAATCCAGTACAAGCGAGGGAAACTTAGGGAAAATTCAGACCACTACTAGGGGTATCAATTTAGAAAATTGTAGTGGGAGAAGGCAAAAGTGATCTTTTTACAATCTATGGAGGTTGGGCATTTTCGTTGTTTTATCGATTTTTCTCTAAGAAAATACAAAAAAACGGTGGTTCTCAAAAAAATCTGTAAAAGAAGGAATCCCATCGCACCTTTCCTGCGCAAACGTTTGTCTTTATTTTTAATTTTTACTCGAAGATTTATGTTTTGTTATTTATAGGCTGTCACACACAGTCAGGAGCATTTGCCAAGTATTTGGGACAAGACAAATGAGGAGAAAACAGATCAGTTGTTATTTCCATGGCTTTGGACCTGGCTTGTAGGAATCATTTCCGTGGCTTTAGACCTGATTTGTAAGAACCGATTCCATAACTTTGGACCTGGCTTATAGGATTCATTTCCATGGCTTTGGACCTAGCTTGTAGGAACCATTTCCATTGCTTGAGACCTGGCTTGTAGGAATCATTTCATGGCTTTGGACCTGACTTGTAGGAACCATTTCCATTGCTTTGGACCTGGTTTGTAGGAACCATTTCCATTGCTTTGGACCTGATTCGTAGTAACCATTTTCATGGCTTTGGACCTGGCTTGTAGGAGCCGTTTTCATGGCTTTCAGGAACCAACAGCCCTCATTGAAATTCTGTTTTAAGTAGCTGTACATAGTATTAATATTTATAACAAAAATTACCATGGGAGATAACAGAAAAAAAAAACGACGAAAGAAAAGTCTGATTTTTAACTTTTAAGCAGAGGCATAGTAGAGCCATAGAGCCATAGAGGCATAGGCATGGTAGAAGAACATTGCCAAGTGTCAAAAACCATACTGTGATAAAGATCGGCCCAGGATTGCAAAAAGCCATTATTTGAACTGGAGGTCTCAGGGACTTCGTGCTGTCCGCTTCTAAAAAGGCTTAAGTAAGCACTTCGTGTAGACTCGAGATCATGTAATAGGCCCTGTCCTGCACTGGTTCGAAGCCATTGGTTTTCCTAAAGCCATAATAATTTCAAATATTAACATAATATGAAGATTGCAGCCTGTTTACAAAAAAGCTATTTTTCAAAATCTAAGGGGGCATGCCCCCCCCCCTTCTATATCACCGCAGTAAAGGGAAGAATGTTTAATTTGACAAGTCCTCCCTCACCGCTACACTTCAACTACTTGCAGCAGGACCAAGCGTTTTTCCTCCTCGATACCGGGTGTCAGACATTCAGATGCTTCGTGGGAATTTGTCTAAAAGTAAGCTCCTAGCAGTGTTTTCACTCGGCATGATCCAGAAAGAAGTAGGCAAGCCCAAAAAATAAGTAGATTGAAAGTAGAAACGGTTTCAAACATAAGTAGAAAATAAGGAGTTTATGCATAAATTATTTGAAGATTTGAATTTGAGGGCTAAGATAAATGACTTTAATTGGAAAACCTGCAGAGAAATAGAAAGGGATAAAATCAAATAAAATACTGGCTAGCTAAGCTAAATGTAATAAAACCAAAAAACATTTCATACACTTTTGGGTATAGGGGTGGAATTCACTTCAAAATACCGCTTCATATTTCAAATCTAAAGAGTAAATGTCTGCTTTAGCACTCTGAAGCTGTCGCGTTAGATTTAACCCGCTCCAAACGCTTTTTAAGCGAATCGTCAACGACCATGTGGCTGTGGTCGCCTTTCCGTTTTAATCCACACTTCTTCTGAAGAGTGGTGCAAAGGGTTACGATGCCTAGCCGAATACACTGTTCAGTGTTTATCGATTTTAGGAACCTAGAGAGTCTTTCTACTACGACATTGAAAATTGCAAACAGAAAAGAAATTTGACTAGGGTGATTTCAAAACATTTTTGAAGTTCTTCTGAAAAATGCCTACGTCCAGTAAAAAAAAAGGTAAAGGATACGGCATTAGACTTTACAGTCCGTACCGGCGGTGCTGATCTCTGTTTCTTGGCCCTTCAGCCAGGAAGTGCGTTGGGGGGTTGGGGGCCAGTCATCCTGTGCTTTCGCACACCCTTCCTGTTTACCTTCCCCAGATTTCTCCAGGTACCCATTTAGAGCTGGGTCGACTCTGGCTAAGCTTACAGAGTCACGCGACTGACCCCCGTCCCAAACTGAAGAACTGGGTACACCGGAATTCGAACCCGCGTCCTCTCAGACAAGGGATCCCGAATCCAGCGCACAAACCCATTCGGCCAGGACGACTGTTTTTACACTTGCGACATATTTTCAGAAAAAAACTGGGTCAACTCTTTCACAGTCCATTTCATCTGAGGGGCAAACTAAAGCTAATTCTCGGCAATCCCTTTCAATACTCGCTTTCTTTAACGAAGGAAGTTCAAAGGATGCGAAAAAAGATGCAGGGTTTTAACTTCTCCTGAAAGAGTGAAAGACGGATTGACAAGTTCAACAAAATTGTATATTTCACCTTCAAACGGGAAACTTTTCTGAATTTTAGCTATTGATTCTTTGAACAATTTTTTGGTCATACTCTTCACGTTTTCTTTCATTTCTGCGAATTAGGTATCAGACATCAAATCCAAAAGGCGGCTTTTGGTGTTCAAACCAAGATACACCTGGTCAAGTTTAAGGTAATTGTCTTCGTTGACCACGTCTACATCCTTGATATTTTTTTGGTTCCGAAGGTAGGAAGCAGCAAGGAAATTTATGCAGAATATCCTGAGTTCTTTATTTAACAACAAACTACAGATATTACTTCTTTTTCCGACTTGAAAAAACGGGCACCTCACTCTGGAAAAGCTTAGTGAATTCGTTGAAATTTCAAGATCGTGTCTACAAGCTCCATCAGTACCCGCTTATAGGGATTCCTTAGCGTCGATAAAACCGGTCGTTACCATGCGACTGGTCTTTGACTGCTAAATCCGTCCAGTAAAGTATCGAGGCGTCCCGTTGCTCCAACAGGCCTCTTAAAGTTTGTTGAAAAAAACCGTCATGAAGGAGCAAGATCGGCAAACTTTTCAGAAACTTGGGTGAGCGTTTGAAATTGCTTGTAAGCATGTATTCGTTTGGCAGTGTGCCAAAAATTTGAAGATACAGTTCAACAAAGATCCTCAGGTCCTTTAGGCAGTTTTTGCAGACATATTTAGCACACAAATTGGAAAGATGGCATGACCGCTTCACTGTCACAACCCAAGGACACTTGGTTGTGATGAGCGTTGACAAACTATGGCAACAGCCCATCATAGAGTTAGTTGTGTTTCCACAAAACCCGACCCAGTTCTGTAAGTCAACGCTTTCCTTATCCAGTGCATGCAAACATTGACTTAGTTTGTCAAATATCCCGTCTGCAGTACTGTCTGGGAAAAAGAATATATCGAGCATATCAACTTTCATCTCTGAACCACCATCGGCAAAATTGACATAAATCGCCAGCTATCTATCAGCAGACATGTCCGTGGTTTCATCCACCACTATAGAAAAGCAGTACTGTTTTAACATGCCCACTAGGTCTTCCCTGAAAAGTGGCCAAAGTGCATGACGCACCACGTTTGTCACTTTTGTTTTCCCACAGCAAGTCTACTGAGTAGGCTTGGCCTTGGTAATGACTTTGCTAACTTCGTGAAATCGTCTCATAGGCTGTAAGGCAAATCAGTTTCCACAAGGAGGCATACAATTTTACTCTCAATCTCCAACAAACGATTTTCAACTGATTTGTGTTGGAAGTGAGATCTCACATCTGGGCTTTCTCACTAGTTAGGTGTGCCGACGTTGTGTCATGCTTCCACAACGCTGCCTTACCCTGAGATCATCTTAAGTCTTTCTTGCAACAGATACAGTGTGCTTTCCCTCAGCTGAAGTTTAGCTTCTCCAAAAATATTGTCAAAACTAAGATAAGCCTGCATAATTTAAGCGTCCAGAGAAACAGGTCAGTTTTCTTCAGTACATCTTTACCTTTTTAATATGGCTAATTTTTCAGTTTTCTGTGTCATTTTTACTTGATTTGGGAAATTTGGCTCCAACTTTGCCACCCCTCAGGATTTTGACGATATTATTTCACTGGTTGGGGTATGGATCTAGTGATCTACTAAGGATTTAGTTGCAAGCCATGGACTGCATGACCTCTATTCCCTTTTGAATCAAAATACTTCATAAGTTTAAAAATAAGTGTTTGCGCATCGCATTTACAAAGGTAGTGAATTATCTGAAAAATAGTCATGTACAAGGGACAAAACCATGACTGAAAAAAAATATCCAAGCAGGAATCAAACGCATGAAACTCTGATTTGAAGTCCAGGCCTCTACTAACAGAATAATAGCTCGTATCTTATTGAATCTATTGGTGTTAGTAGGACCATAATTATTTAGCTTATTAAGGGGCTTGGAGAATGGTCATACGGAAGGTGCTATCGCAAACCTCCAGTTAAAGGTTTTGGAACATGATTATTACAATGATATCGTTTTATACCTCCAGGCCCCCCGTAGGGGGGGGGGTATTGTTCAAATTTTTTTGTTAATTGCTTGAGTAACTGAACACAATACTGTACTTAAGAAAATAGTTGTGATTTTGATGCAAATGTTCTAAACACTTTTGATTCTCAGGGGTTTATTCTAACACTCATAAAAAATTCAATAGCTAATCAAGATCTTTTCATTAAAATCTTAAAAAAAATTAGGATTTTAGATGAATTTAGCTTTTGAATAAACAAATTACATATCACCGCAAAGGGACATGAGGCTTTAGAGATAAGTGGATAAGAAAAGATATAAAAAAGACTGAGAATCACTGCCCTGTATCTTTGCAAGAAAAAGTTCCACAATTCTAGGAATTAAAACATTCGAAAATCGTGAACAAACATAAAAATTAACTAAGTCAGCGTATGACAACGCCCAAATAAAAAATTAAATAAGTCAGCACATGACAAACGCCTAAGTTTCTCAAATACGTCCATTTTTAGACTTAAAATGCAACGAATACCCAGTCTTAAGAAGAAAATTATTATTTAAGGTTTTCTGGTGGTTCGGTGAGCAAAACCATCCAGGCTCACAAAGAACAGTTTATGATCTTAAATTTTTATAGCTTTAATTTTAATTCTTAAATTTATAATACTATTAGAATAGTATTTAGAATTCGTTTGTTCTTTTCATTTTCTAGTAAGGATGATAGTTTGATTTACTCTTTAAAATAAACTAAAAGAAATTAAATAAAAAATAAAAGAATTTTAAATAAAAAGTAAAAGAAATTAAGCGAATAAACCAACTATTTTAACAAAATAAATTTAATTTGTAAAATAAGCTACCTAAACATCGAAGCTTAAACTTAGATGCTCTAAATTATCTTCGGGCTCATTTTTTTCAAAACGTGGAGATACAATTTGGAGATATAATAATCAAAATTTAATACAACACCAATATGAAATGCGAGTTAAAAGCTGAAATATAATAATTCTGAGGTTGAAGAAGCAGAAAGTAGTACCCAAAAAGTAATTTGTTTTTTCGTCAGACTTTGACAAATAAAGCTTCATTTTAAAAATTTTTAGGTCCATTTTCTTAGTCCCAAAATTATTAGTAATGTAATTTTTTCACATTTAGCTCACACATATGCAAAATATTCTACCTCGAAATATGGAAAACAAAATAGTAACCAATTCGAAGTGATTTTCCCATGATAAATTTTTAATGTTCATGAAAATCATAAGCTCCATTATACCAGTGGCAAAAGTTTTGACAGCAAATGGTGAAGTTTTTAAATGTCAAAATGTCGTCAAATGCCAAAGCCATAATATCCTCTTATATATCAAGATCTACTTTTATTTTCATACCACAGTTTTTTTCAATATAGCATGATTTTTTATTTTTTTTAGTAATTATGATTTTTGTATATAACAAAAAAATTTCTGACCTCTTTTTGAGATTCTTCCAATTTTTCCATTAGCTCCTCCTTAACATGATCAGTGTTCCTGGCTGTTTCTAGCTCCTGAAGTTTGAGCCGCAACTGATCAGTCTCTTTTAAAAGAACGTCTTTTTCAGAGCTAGATTCTTTGATCAGCGCCTTAAATTTTCCGTTTCTTTAATAGCACTATCTAACTTCTCTGACAAATGACTTGAGTGGTTGGTCAAGCGGGCATTTTCTTGGTGAACCCACTCCACATCAAAGTTTGGCTGGGACACTGGTGCTCTTGATTCCAAGTCTTTTACAGCAGCTTTCAGACTCTGGAGCTCTGCAAGGAGCTCCTTATTCTCTTTTACTTGTTGTCCGTGTCGATTCTCTAATGAAATTAGTTTTTCTTGTAGGCCACTGAGCTTGTATTCAGCTTCAGCAAGTTGTGTACCTATCTCCATCTTCTCCTTCAATACTGTTTGGTGCTCGTTCATGATGCTAGTGTAACGTGCTTTAAAGTCGTCTAAATTTTTATTGAGGGTTGCAATTGAATTAGCGTGCTCGGCTTTTTCCAGTTTAAGCTCATTTACTTCCGATTTCAGCTTTTCAACTCCCTAAAAGTGTATATACAAAATCAATACATATTTAAAATTAAAGACAATGAAGCCATCAATTTTGAATTTACATGCTCGGCTTTTTCCAAGTTAAGCACATTTATCTGCGATTTCACCTTTTCAACTTTCTAAAAAATTATATACATTATACATAATAAACAAAAATTAAAGTAAATATCGATTTTGCATCTGCATAGTCGAATTTTTCCTGGTTAAGGTCATTTAATCCCGATCTAAGCTTTTCAACTCCTTGAAAGTTGATATACAAAATTAATAAAAGTTAAAGCAAGTATCAATTTTGAATTTGAATGCTCGGAATTCCCTGGTTAAGGTCATTTGATCCCGATTTAAGATTTTCAACTCCCTGAATGTTTACACACAAAATTAATAAAAAAATTAAAGCCAATATCGATTTGCATCTGCATGCTCGGCTTTTTCCTGGTTAAGCACATTCAACTCCAATTTAAACTTTTCAACTCCCTGAAAGTTTACACACAAAATAAATAAAAAATTACCTGAAAGTTTATACACCAAATTAATAAAAATTAAAGCCAGTATCAATTTTGAATTTGCATGCCCGGCTTTTTCTTCGTTAAGCACATTTAATTCCGATTTAAGCTTTTCAACTTTCTAAAAACTTATGCACATAATTAACAAAAACTAGACCTAAGTTGCATTGGCAACGTTTGGTGTTACCGCAACCTTTGTTCGGTTTCGCCAAATAAAGTGCTGCGAGAGCAACGCTTTGATTTTGTTTCGTCGCTTCGATTAAACGCTGATGTTGTTAATCTGTAAGGATCTTAAAATAAATACTAGGTACACCAACTCGCAAAAGTTGCCAACTCCTCATTGCAACAAGCAAAAGTTGTAAACCCCTCGTCACTGATTAAATTTTAATTAAATATAATTAAACCCAATAGAATATAATACAAAAATTTATTAAAATAAAAGTCAATATCGATTTTGCATCTGCATGCTGAAATTTTTCCTAGTTTAACCAGCACCTTCAAGGAAAAGGTGAATCTTCTTAAGCTATTCAGTGTCGCGAGTTGTAGGCTTATTTTATGCTGCCTTTCAATTCTGTTTTTTTAATTTAACCTGCACCTTCAAAGTGCGAATTTGCATTGGATCTTCTTAAGTTGTTCGGAGTCACAATATTTGGGCCTATTTTTTGCTGCTTTTCAATTCTGCTTTTTAATTTAATCTCCACCTTCAAAAAAAAAGCTGGATCTTCTTATGCTGTTCGGTGTCACAAGTTTTCACTTTTTTTGCTGCCTTTCACTCCGCCTTTCTTCTTTTTAATTCGGCACCCGCTTCTACCAAAAATTACACAACTGCATAAGCAGGTGTTTTTAAACAAAGATAAAATTCTGGATTTTTCATAATTTTACATCATATAAAGGGTTGTGTAAGTTTCCATTAATTCAAACAGGTTTCATTGTCGCTGTGATTAGTACTTCCGGATCCTTGGGAATTGTATTTTAACCTTAAAAGGGTTCTTTAATTGTAACTAAATAGTCATGTGGCACAAGATAGTCACCGAAGTCACGTCCAATCGATCCATAATCCAGAAGCCTCATCCAACTGTATTCTATCACTTGGATTTGATAGCAGCAAAATTTCATAAATAGCATTGTTTTTCAAGGGGATATAAAGTTGCTCCAAGGCGATTTGAGGTCTACCTTGAGTGATCTAATTTATGCATTAGGATGTTTTTAGGGGAATTGTGTGGAAGCGCAGAAGGCAGTGACTTAATTTTGTTGGGTATTAGTGTTCTTGTTTTGTGTATACGGCCACTGGCTTTGAACTACACATAACACAGGATTTATTTCTGAAATATTTTTATCATAAGCCCAGATGGGCCAAATTCAATTTTTAGTCAATAAACAAAAAAAAAGCACAAAAAAAGCACGACAATACAATAGGGCTAGTGAGGGTAAAAAAATTCAGAACGTCATATATGGATAGGTATACATGTATTGTCCTTACGGATTCAATTACCTAGTGGTCAATAAAAGCAAACACACTACCAGCAGTAGTTCCATGGCAGGGAAGATTGTACCATCAACTATGAAGCTATCCTTAAAAAAACAGGAACCCTCATCTTGCCCTAATTTTCCAGCTCTTGAATTTGACTGCACACATTTTCAAAAAAAAATTATACATGGTACATTCGTCTGACTGTAAAATTGGTTGTGTTGGTAACTCTCGCCTAACTATCAATCTTAAGCTCTGGAAACGATTGCATGACTTTATACAACGAGTACCTGAAGTGAGAATTTCTTACGATCAGTCAGTAGGTATTCGATGCTCACAAGGGTGCACATTACTTTTTTTACTTCCTTTTTTTTTATCCTGACGAGCAACAGGCTCTACTGCTAGTGGCTGCTAACAGCAAATAATGACAGCAATAGTCTCTTATAAGAAAGGGTGTGCCACTTGTTTTGAGGGTATTACTACTTTTCAAGGAAGCCTTACCTTGACCTGATTTTCCAGCTCTTGAATTTGACTGCAGGCAGAGTCCAGCTGAGCTTTATAAGCAGCACATTGCTCTTCTACTTTTGATTTAATCTCGAGTGCTAGATTAGCCTCCTTTAGAGCGCAAAGAGCAGATTCTCTCTGAGTCTGAAAAAAAAGATTTAATTGACAAAAAAATTCAAGATGTTCGAAAAAAGAACATTGGCAGATCTTAAAGCTTTAATAAGAGCAACTAAATTACCACCAACAAAACTAATTACTTATTTGGACAAAATAAATGTTTCAAAACGACATGACAAGAACTGCCTCTGATCGGCATGACCGTGTAAGGCGTTTAAAAAATCGAATCGTTTATTTATTTTTTTTTTTATGTTACGACCTGCATTTAATGATGAAACGGTCACTGGTATTCAAACAGCATTCGGAATATAGAGCTTGGTTCGCCGGTTCTACAATGCAATGCAACACGCAGAAGACCCATTCGGAACTTATTTTTTATTCGTTTTTCATACCGGGGCAATCGATCTAATTCTCCACTAAAAAAAAGAAAAAAAAAAAAAAAAATTCATACCTGGTTGGGAAAACATAGAAAATTATTGGCGAAGTAAGGGGCACCTTAGGGTGGTAGATGGCTATATTAAAATAATTATTGCAAAAAATTAGTACCTGAAAGTACACTTCCGAACTAACTCGGCCCCTTAAAGTTTCCCTCTTCAAAATGACCCAAATATAAGCAAAATCAAAAGCAGCTCAATTAGGTGGCTTCAGGAAAATACCCAATGCACAAAATCCGAGTTTCTCAAGATAGGTCATTTATACTAGGCAAGGTAGAACACGAATTTAGATTTAGGAGTTTGATAAGTTGTAATTCCCTGTAGGTCCCAAAGGGGAACTGATTTGTAGTTGACATCATTTTCTGTGTGTTTTTCTATATATGGTGTCTATAAATACATGCGTCAACGTTAAGGATTGAATATCTATAAAAATCTGCGCAAAAGATTGTAATCCCGGTTCTATACCCTAAAATACAGCAATATTCATGAGTTTTTTCAGAGTATCTTAAAATGTTCCAATAATTTACTTTTTTCTGATGCTTCCACGCATACTCCCCCGCTTCATAGTACACGTACAAACCTACCCCTTTATTGTGGTCCTTTTGGATCATTCAAAATTAATCAAACTTTGAAAATAAATAACAAGAAAGTCAAAGTTAGCAGCTTGTTTATCAATAATGAAGTCACTCATTTAACAGAACACTTAAATTTACATATCATAAAACATAAAACTGAAATACTGATGCTCTTAAATATATGCAAAAAAGACGGCAAATTAGCAAATTGTTAATTTACTTTACCATATGCAATCTTTCTTTTTTAGAAAATAGAATAACATCAGATAGAGCAAATGATCTGAAAGTGGGGATAAAATGAATGAATTTGAGAGGCTTCGAGAGTCAAGCGTATGAGAGTTGGTCGAAAATTATAGCTTTGTTTGAATAGGCAGCATCATTAGTATTGATAGTGGATACAGCAGATATAAAAAGTGGAAGTGGAAAAGTGGAAAAAGAAAAGTGGAAAAGTGGCAAGACGCATAGTGTTTCTTTTATAAATGAAAGAGAATCAGGATTAATACGTGATTACCCGAATTCAAACGAGGGGATACCTTCACTTAAATAGGTGGCATTGTCAGTAAGGATGGTGGATGCAGTGAAGATATAAAAGGTAAATACCGAAGGTAAAGGGTATCTTTTTAACAATTAGGGGGAAAATGAGACGAAGAGGTACTTCGCCAAACTGGACAGGTAGAAACACTATTAAAAAGGTAGCTTTATTAGTGAGGATGGAGCTTGTAGTTACATCAGGATCATGTGTTTTCCGCCCCATCTCGTATCTGACATAAAAAAAAGTAAGTGACCAAGGCAAGGGGTGGTTTTTTGCAAATAAGGGAGAAATGAGGATGAATCGGTGCCTAGCTGAGTTGAACAAATGTGTAGTTTAAATTAGCTAGGTAGCATTAATAGAAAAATTGGTGGATACAGTCACAATGTAGAAAGTAAACAGCAAAGGCAATATATTGTTATTCTGTAGTCGATTAAAGTTTGGAAGAATAAGAAGATACATCTTAGAGCTGAGACTAGGATATCACGAGACACGGAAGCAACGGTCACCAAGTATGCATTGAGCTAAAGCTGCTTGTTACTACGATAATCTTTAAAATAGGTAGAAATTAATCGTTTAGTGATATATTATACCTTTGACTTAGTCTGGCAAGTAGACAGGAACGTAATCCCAGAAAGGAGGGCCCAAAATTACAAAAAGAGAAATAAACTAACATAATATTGCAATTAAATAGAAAGTATGAAAAAAATAATGATATGTACATCAAACAGGATCCTGAGCCCACCTGCAGTGCAGTTGCCTAGATGAAATTATCGAACATATCGAGACAAGAGATAAGAAAAAAAACGAACCTCTAATGTAGCATATTCATTCCTGAGATGTTTCAATTCGTATTCAGTATTTGCCACCATTGTCATTTTCTCCTCTAATTCAGTAATCTTAAGAGCAGAGTCAGTTAACAGATCCTGAACTTGGTCAAACTCAGCCATTTTCAGTTTTAAGTCGGCAATGTCTTTCCTTTGATTGCTTATGATTTCTTCAGCTGAATTTGACGATTGCCGGAAAGTGGTGACTTCAACTTCAAGGTTTGAGTGGGACAAGCGGAGTGCGTCATGCTCTTTTTGTAAATTTGCCAATTCTTTTTCTTTTTCTAAAAGCTGCTCTTTAACTTCGCGGACTGCATCATTTTGGCTGGCAAAAAGATCTTGACTAGATTTTAGTAGTTGAATTTCTTCTTTGGTGCTTGCTAGCAGGTCTTCCACTACTTCTTTTTCTTTTGTAACTTGAGCTAATTCATTTTCCTTTTTATTAATCTCATCGGCATGATGGCGAGATAGATTTTCGACTTCTTTTAATTTTGAATTCATGTCTGACTCAACAGTTTTCAATTCATTTCTTGTTTCTTCTAATGTCTTTTTCAGTTGCTCCACGATGGAAGTCTTATCACTAATTTGACTTTTAAGCTGATCGTTCTCAGTTGCTAACATTTTTCTCTCTTCTGAAAGTGACGTAATCGCAGCCAATTTTTCTTCAATAGTTTTTCTCATTTCAATAGCACTAGAATTTGATTCAGTCAGCTTAGACTGAAGCTTCTCAACTTTAATAATTAGTTCAGTTTTATCATCCTGAAGGGCTTTATAGAGGGTTGTTGTTTCTTCAAGGGTCTTGGTCAACTCTTGAAATTGACAATTTTTAACGGTAAGTTCTCCAATCTTAACCTGCAACGACTCAGCTTCAGCAATTTTTGCGTCTAGTTTCGTCTGAAAGCCTTTTTCCAACTCAATAAAACGCAGCAATTCTTGTTCTTTCTCATCCTGGATGGCTGTTAGTTCTTTACGTAATGACAGAATTTCTTCATTCCCTTTAGAAATGGCTTCATTCAGTTTTTCTTTTTCATTTTCAGCAGAGGATATTTGTACTTGAAGTTGCCCTTCCATGTCCGAAATTTGTATTTTTAAATGGTTAATTGATTCTTTCTGATCATCACACAGTTTTTGTTTTCTTGAAGCGAAGCGAGTAGCTGTTCATTTTCTTTTTGCTGAGTCTGGCTATTGGCTTTTAAGCTGACCACTTCATTTTTAAGGTTAGCTAAACATATTTTTAGCTCTTCATTTTTAACATCATCTTTGATATTAGCTCGGGCTTCACTAAGCTGTGCAGTAGTCTCGTTTAAACTGTTCTTCAACAACTCGATTTCTCTAACTTGTTCATTCAATACAGTCTGGTTAGCTTCCAACTCACTAATATGTCCATTCAAGCTAGCCAAAAGCATTTTCTGTTCATTAATCAAGCCTTCTTTTTCGTTCAGATTGTCACGTAGTGTTTTAAGTTCTTCTTCAAGGCCTTCTTTGTGTATACCTAAATCTCTGATCTCAGTTTGGAGGCTAGAAACATACCCTTCCAATTCCGCAATCTTCGCCATAGCTTCCCTACTCTTTTCTTGCTCTTCTTCTATTATTTGTTGATGATTTTTAGTAGCGACATCCTTATCAGAATAAGCCTCATCAAGTTTTGATTGAAGTGCATTAATGTTCACTTCTAGGACCTTTATATCACATGTGCGTTCGTTCAATTTTGACTGCAATTCATCCACTTCTTCCATCGCCGATTGGTTACTCTCGTTCGTCCTCTTTAATGACTCCAAAGAAAGTTGAAGACACTTAACCTCTTCATTCCTGGATATAAGTTTTTCAGTGTAAGATTTAACTTCATCTTCGAGCTTTTTGGTCAGGTCTTCCAAGAGATTAATTCGTGATGTTTTTTCACTCATTTCTTTTTCATAACTCTGTTTAACTTCGTCAATCTCAGTTTCATAGTCAGCAACTAGACACATCGCAGTATCACTGGCTTGTTTAGTTGATACTAATTCCTCCTTAAGCGTATTAATTCTCTCTTTCAAATCTTTTGTTTCTTCAAAATGACAATGAGTTCGGGCAATCTCTTTTTTAAGATTTTCTATCTCTGTAAGGCGATCTTCAGCTAACTTGGTTAATGACTCTGATGATATTTTTGTATTTTTAATTTCCTCTGATATTTCAACAAATAATCTTGTTTTCTCGTTCAAATGCTTTTCCAAAACGTCTTTTTCATGGGAAATGGTTTTGATGTCACTTTCCAAGACCTCAATTTGTGATTTTGACTCTTCATAATGGTTTTTGGAATCCAGGAGAGTTTTTTCAAAGTCGGCTAACTTGCTAGAGAGAGTATAGATGGCATCTTCTTTCTCTTGGATTATTTTCTTGTATTCTTCACTCATTTCTTTTTCTTGTTGCAATTCTTTGATTTTGGTTATGTAATCACCAGCGAGACAAATGGCTTCATCACTGGCTTTCTCTTGAGCTGATTTTAATTCTTCCTGAAGAGCATTAATTCTTTCTTTCAATTCTACTGTTTCTTCAAATTGACAATGGGTTAGGGCAACCTCTTTTTTAAGATTTTCAATCTCTATAAGGCGATTTTCAGCTAGTTTGGTTAATGACTCTGATGATCTTTTTGTGTTTTTGATCTCCTCTGAAATTTCAACAACTAATTTTGTTTTTTCGTTCAAATGCTTTTCCAAAACGTCCTTTTCATGGGAAATGGTTTTGATGTCACTTTCCAAGACCTCAATTTGTATTTTTGACTCTTCATAACGGTTCTTGGAATCCAGGAGAGTTTTTTCAAGGTTGGCTAACTTGCTAGAGAGATTATAGATGGCATCTTCTTTCTCTTGGATTATTTTCTTGTATTCTTCACTCATTTCTTTTTCTTGTTGTAATTCTTTGATCTTGGTTTCGTAATCAGCAACTAAACACACCGCAACATCACTGGCTTCTTTAGCTGATTTTAATTCTTCTTGAAGAGTATTAATTCTTTCTTTAAATTCTACTGTTCCTTCAAACTGACAATGAGTTAAGCCAATCTCTTTCTTAAGATTTTCAATCTCTGTAAGACGATCTTGAGCTAACTTAGTTAATGATTCTGATGATGTTTTTGTATTTTTGATCTCCTCTGAAATTTCAACAACTAAACTTGTTTTCTCAATCAATTGCTTTGTCAAAACGTCCTTTTCATGGGAAATGGTTTTGGTGTCACTTTCCAAAATCTTAATTTGTGATTTTGACTCTTCATAAAGGTTTTTCAAATCCAGGAGATTATTTTCTAGGTCGACTATTTTATCTGAGAAAGCATGGATGATGTCTTCTTTCTCTTGGATTGTTAGGTTGTATTTTTCTTGGTCTTCTTTGATTACACCCTGGAGAACGGCCAGCTGATTCTTGACAACTTCAATTTCATTAGATGATAATGTTTCAGCTGAAAATTAAACAACAAAATCAATTCAAAAATACAAAAATTGAATCCGTTTAATTCGGTACATTCAGAAATGTTCAATGCTTTATCAGAATTATATAAAGAAATTCTCAACCTATATTTACAATGATATTAAATTCTGAACACTTTCTTCGTGATTGTCAGTCTTTTTGCCTAATGAAGAACTCAACAAAGCATGTGTGTGTGATGTTTTTTTTTTTTTTTTTTTTTTTTTATATATATATATATATATATATATATATATATATATATATATATATATATATATATATATATATATATATATATATATATATATATTCTATGCTAGATTGTAGATTAATTTCTCCTAAAATGTTACAGGGCATTTCTAAAGCATTTGATTCCTCAGCCCATGAAAAATTCGGTCAAAGCTGTCGCATTATGTTATGAGAGAGAATGTTATTTTTTGGTTATGTCTTATTTGAATTGCCGTTTCTCTTGAACCACTTTCCTGCTTACCCTTTGAAGTAAATTATGGCGTTCCCCAGGGATTAATTTCAGGGCCTGTGGTATTTTCGCTTCATGCAAAAAATCTGTTTTATATGGTAAATAAACAAACACCTATAAGTTACTGTAGACTGGACCACCTTACTCTGGACTACATAAAAATAATATATATAAAATAGTGTGAAACATAAAATTACCAACTGGGATTAAACCTCCATAAAAAAAAAAAAAAAATTCACAGGGTGGCATCATTATGCAGATAGAAAGAAGTAGGGTTAATAAAATTTATAAATAGCGTCCTGTAGGGGTACAGTGGGTTTTATCTCAGCTTGGTAATACGGAACCCTGAGTTCAAACCTGGCTGTAGAAGCACAGTGCAGGGCTCAAAATTTGATTCCGTGTATAAGATTATGCGGATACGTCTCCAAATTAATCCGAACAAGATGAAGAAGATAGATAGGCCTACATAATAGTTTGAGCTACCTCTAAAAATGGCAGTGGGCCTTGAGTTTCACTCCCATCATAGTATCATTGATACTAGATCAATACCGCTTTACTATTCTTTTTATTTTTCATTCAAGTAGTATCATTGGACCATACAAACACCGTCTTCACGACATGTCAGTTCTTCACGCAGTTTATTTATTATGATTATTCATTTATTTGTTCGTCATCTATTATTGTTCGTTATATTTATTGTAGTCTAATGACTCATATAATATCACGATGAATAGTCTTAGAAGAGTCTTAGTTACTCGGCCCCCGGTTAATCGTCAAAGGGAACGTATCAAGTACCATGTACCCACGGAACCTGAGACATGGGTGGAATTCATCGAAACTTAGAAAAGCAACTAAAAGGGCAAGGCAAGTCCTGAATTTAAGCAGAAGCCCTGAATCTTTTGAGTCTCTTCTGAGCAACCAGATTTTGGAAACCCACGTTTTTGTTCCTTTTGAATGGAACCATAAGGGAAACGCTAGGGAATTGAGAAAAATTGTCCCTGAAGCGACAGAAACAAAGCGAATTTTATACTGCATCTTTATGCAATTATGCATTAAAGATGCATTTAAAAATGCATAAAGATGCAATTAAAGATGCAATTATGCATCTTTAAATAGAAACATAGCGCATGCAAAACTTGGTCTAAGAAAAATTAAACTCGAGCAAAATCGATCGAACTTCAAAAATTTAAACAAAAAGAAAATACTTAAGGCGTTTAAAACACAATCCACAACAAACATAACCAATGAAAATTCATCTACTCAGCATGCGAAAATCAACCGGTTGGGAAAGCCAACAAGCATAATCTCGGAATGATCAATACACAAAAACATATCTTAAAACCCGAAATATACAAAAATATTGCTCCTGTTAATCTTGAATCACACCAGGACACAAGGACAGACCTCAAAAGTGATTTGGCCTACCGGTCCCAGGCCAACTGGAGAACCCCTCTTAAGTTTCCAGCCTAGAAACCCATTTTACGCGTTTTCAGTACCATGTATCCGCGGAAGCAGTGGCATCGGTAGAATTCACCCAAACTTCTAAAAGTCTCAACGTCTAAAAGAGCAAGGGAAGTCCTGAATTTAAGTTGAAACCCTAAAATCTTCTGAATAACCTATGAGCAGCCAGATTTTGGAAACACCCCAAGTTCTTGGTTCCTTTTGAATGCAATTACTTTAATAAGGAATCACTAGGAAATTAAGTAGGTGTCCAAGAAACGATGGAAATATAGTGAATTTAAGCAATATAACATCTTTTAATAGAGATATAGGGAATACACACCTTTGACTTTGTACACTAATCTAATAAAAAAAAAAACATTATACAATCTAAAATAAAGGTAAAATTATGAACTTGCATATAGAAACAAATTCAAGCTAAAAACCTGAATTTGAAAATATATTTTTAACGTCCATGATACTAATACGCTAAGACTCTACGTTTGGGCTTTTAATTTGAATGTGATTTGTATCGGGGAGTTTTTCATCGTGAGTTGCTTTAATGGTGCTTATTTAGTGTTTCTTCTTGTTCGCTGAGGACGGTAACTGATCAAGGCTGGATTGAATCGTAATGTTTTTCTTAAAGGAGGGGAGAGGGACCAAATACCCAAAAATGCCATTATTGGTTACCATTTCTCAAATATCGAACAGACAGAGAATTCTTCAGACTCCCACTATACTACTTTTTCTCCATATCTCTTCAGTTTACAAGTAGGGCTCTCGGGAAAACCATAATGTGCTGTTGCTAAATTGAATTATTATGCTCTTCTTAAGGGGAGGGGGGGGGGGGCTTTATCCAGTACAGGTACTCATCCGCTCTTTTTTGTGTATTTCAATGGTGCTTTATTCATAAATAGGAAGTGTATAATGAAGCTCCAATTTTTCCCTTTTTATTTTGTGATAAGAGTCCCGTTCTTGCGAAAATTAATTTGAAAAACTTTTTTTTACAAAACAAATTTTTCAAAGAAAATTGAAGGGCTCCAAAGAGCCAAAAATGAGCAGAAATAAAGTCAAATAATCTTCCAAGTTTAAAACTACCACAAATCACTATCAATAAATAAATAAAACTCAAAACGAAGAGAAGCTACAATAATAACCAAGTCAAACTCAAGACGAGCAAAAACTAACATGAGTAGCGCTGAAAACCCTAATGCCTTTTCAAGACCAGAACATAATTTGCGCTTTACTGAAAAAAAAAAAAAATGACCGTAGATTGTCAGTTTAATTGACACACACTGACATTTATACCTTACAGTTTTGATAATTTGTATTTATAGCAACAAACAAGTGAAAAAATTAAAACAATTTTTTGTTTTCATTGGGCTTAGTAGCAGTGTGCGCATAGCAGTGGCACCTTTGATTTATTCAACATCCCCTTCAACACAGGCTGAAAGTTTCAGCTTAATGCATACCACCAACCGTTCCTGAAGCATTTCTGATGCGTCATAGTTGGCATAGTGTGTTTCGAATTAGTTCCAACCAGTTTCTATACATCTCAAATTTTTGCCTTAACATCCTTAGTTGTAATAGCAGCAGCAGTAGTAGTAGTAGTAGTAGTAGTAGTAGCAATGGAATTAATTGTCAGTAGCCTAAGCTTTAGTGGCAGTAGTAGTATTAGAAGTAGTAAAAATAGTAATAGCAGCAGAAGTATGACTAGAATCAGTAGCATTAGGATGCAAATATTTTCCGTTGGTTAGTTCAACATCCCTCGCAATAATCACTGTTAGTTTCAATTTCACATACCAAACGGTTTCTAAGATATTGTTGTTACTCTCTTATGACAACCTGCATGAAGAGGGCGTTTTCTCTGATTCAGTTTATCTTCCTCCTCAAAATTTCTTGAAAATTTTATCTTCATGCCTTTAGGCATAGTTGTAATAGTAGTCATAGTAGTAATATTGATATTACTAGTAATAGTATCGAATAGCGGTAGTATTACTACCAGCAGTAGTGTTAATATATTGCCTTTTGGTCAGTAGAACATTCCTCTCATACAGTCCAAGAAGTTTCAACTTAATACAATTAGCCATTGCTATGACACTGCTGATATGTCCTTTTGATAACCTGTATGTTCATATACTTCTTGAAAGTTTCATCTCAATGCTCTTAGCAGTACAAGTAGTTGGAACATAAGCAATAGTAGTAGTATTAAATGTAGCAGTAGCAGTAGTATTAACAGTAGTGTGCATATATTGCCTTTTGGTAAGATAATCTTCCCCTTTAAGCATTCTCTTAAAGTTCCAACTTAATGCCCAAATCAAACCTTGAGATATGCTATTTTGACAATGTCCATGCATTTAGCGTCTTTTGATTTAGTTTAAATCTCACCATAATACTGTAAATAGAGTGGCGTGGTAGTAGTACCGGTGGAAGCTGTAGTACTATTGGCCTTACCTTACCTTAGACTTTAGATCCTCCAGAGCCAGGGGTGGCTCATAGGGCGTCTAAGAAACCTCGCCAGACATCTCGGAGCTGAGCTGCAGCCGTGACGTCCTCCCACTGTGGTTGAAGAGACAACTCCGCATTTCGAAGGTCTCGGTCGTAATGTCGTCGTAAGGTGTGTCTTGGTCGACCTCTTTTTTGCCTCCCCTCGGGACGCCAATCATATACTGTATTCGGGAGTAAATCCTCTGGCATACGGAGGACGTGGCCAAGGTATTTCCATCTCCTACATTTCAGAAGGTCAGTAACTAATGGCTGACCGGTTCGCCGGCGAACTTCTATGTTGGTGACCTTTTCCTGCCACGATATGTTCAGGTTTCTCCTAAGGCACATGTTTTCAAAGGCTAGGACACGTTTCTCTAGCTGGGTGTTTAGTTTCCAGCATTCACTAGCATAGAGGAGGATGGACATCACATTGCTATTCAGGAGGCGGAGCTTCAAGCGCATAGAGTATTTACTACTGCGCCAGACTGGTTTCAACTTGCTAAAAGCCGATGTCGCTTGTCCAATTTTCCTCTTGATTTCGTTGGCTATTTTATCATCGTATTCGATCCAGCTCCCGAGATATTTAAATTCCTTGACCTGCTCAATAGTTTTTCAGATGTGGCCATACTCTTTGTTTTACTGAAATTTACTGCAAGTCCCATTTTCTCGGCCTTTTCGTCTATGGCGTCGAGTAGCAGCTGCAGTCGCAGTTTCGCTTCTTCAAGAAGAACAACGTCATCTGCGAAGTCCAGATCGGAGATCTGTCGGCTGCTAATCTTCACTCCAATGCCTGAAGACTGCCGTAGAATATAGTCCATTACAATGACAAACAGAAACGGGGATAGGACACACCCTTGTTTGACGCCAGACATTATCTTGAAGAAACGCGTGTCCCCATTTTCTGTGCGTACACAGCATTCACTATCCTCATATAGTGCGATTATCATTTTGACTAGTTTATCAGGTACTCCGTAATATATCAAAATCTTCCATAAAGTGTCTCGGTCAACAGAATCGAACGCCTTTTCAAAATCAATGAAGAGCAGGTTTAGCTTTTTGTACGATTCTCTGGACTCTTCCACCATCAGTCTAAGAATGAAAATAAGATCAGAGCAAGACCTACCAGGTCGGAACCCATGTTGCTCTTCCCTGAGATGTGAGTCTAGGGCTGCTCTTAGGCGTTGTAGTATTACTGAGGCTAGTATTTTACTTGGCACAGACGTCAAATTGATGCCCCTCCAATTGTCACAAATTTGTGCATCGCCTTTCTTGAAGAATTTGACCAGTATACCTCTCGTCCAATCTTTTGGGACTTTTTCGTTGTTCCAGATGGCCACTAGAAGAGTAGTCCATACGAATATGCAGGCTCGAAGGGACGCTTTCAGCATCTCTGCCGTGATCCCATCGACTCCAGGTGCACGTCCATTTTTCAGCTTTTTCACAGCTGTCGTCACTTCTTCCGTGCTGGGTGGGTCAGCACTTAAGTCAATTTGTAAAAATGGCGTATCCGGTACTGTTTCTGGATCATCAGGTCTGGGCCTATTTAAGACTTTCTCGAAATGTGTGGCTTATCTCTCGTCAGCTTTCTGTGGATCCGAAATAACGTCTCCATTTTCATCTTTTACAAGGGATGTACGATTTATTTTCTTTCCAACTATCTCGTTTGTTAGTCGATAAACCATTTTTGAGTCTCCTTTCTTTGCAGCTTCTTCTGCAAGCGCTATCATCTCCCTTATCATTTCCTGAGTTTTCCAAATTAATATACTCAGTTATTCATGTGTTGCGCCCTTTCGACAATCCGTCTAAACATAACGTGTTTTGAATTAGTTCAACATTCCCCTCGAAATTCTCTGAAAGGCTCACCTGAAAGCATTCGTCTTCTTGGAAAGTAAAATTCAAACATGCATACCTTTCTGAATAACAAATACAATGTGTAAAAAATGAACGATTTCCTTAACTTACAGCCCTCTTAAAATTTCGATCAGAAATGTTTTGGGGAATGATTGGCTTGGGGAAGGGGGCTGAATGCCCTCCATTGACGTTTGACTCTTAAAAAGGGTCCTAAAACTTCCAAATTCCAATCAAATGAGCTCCATCCGATCCAAATTTATACGACTACCAGTTCCATATGCATCTGTGGAAAATACGAGGTAGGGTGGGGCGACTGCCTCCGATCACTTTGACTATTAAAAAGTGAACTAGAACACCTGATTTTCAATCCAATAAGCCTCCTCCAGAGTTTATACGAAGAACCTTTCCATAAAAACCTCATATGCCTTAGTGGCATAACTTACAACCCTTGCGCTGAGGGCTATGGGGGGGAGTCATCCTCAAAGACATAATTTCCAGACCTTTAACTACGCTAAACAAAATGGCTATCCCAAAATTTTGATTATATGTTTTGGGAATTGATGGGCGTGGACGCAGGGGGGCTTGTTGCCCTCCAATCACTTTTGACTATATAAAAAGGCCCTTTCAATTTTAAATCGAATGAACCTTTTTTGAAGTTTCTACGACAACAAATGGCCACCTCAAAATTTTTATCAGATGCATTTCTGGAAAATACGAGGCGTTGAAAGGGGGGGGGGGTATCCGCCCTCTGACCACTTTGAATCTAGGGTACTAGAGCTTCTGATTACCAATCCAAACAGAACCCTCCGAAGATCATACGACCACCCTTTCTATAAAAACTTTATATGCCCCTAGGACATAACTTACAAAACCTGCCCCGAGGGCTTTAAGGGGTTGTCATCCTCAAAGACATAATTTCCGGACCTTTTAGCGACGCAGAACGAAATAGCTATCTCAAAATTTTGATTGGATGTATTTGGGGAAATGGTGGGAATGGGAGGGGGGCTAGATGCCCTCCAATCTCTTTCGACGATTAAAAGGGGCACTAGTCCCTTCAATTTCCAATCAAATGAATCTTTTTTGAAGTTTCAACGACAAAAAACCACCATCTCAAAATTTCTATCAAATGCATTTCGGGTAAATACATTATGTGTGTGTGGGGGAGGGGGAAGGGTATCCAGCCTCTGAAAACCTTGAATCTTAAAAAGGGCACTAGAACTTATCATTACCCATCGTCCCCTCCGAAGTTTATAAGATCACCCTTTATATATAAACTTTAAGTGCCCCAAGGGCATAACTTACAACCCTTGTCCTGAGGGCTATGGGGGGGTATTTCATCCTTAAAGACATATTTTCCGGACCTTTTAAATACATTCAATAAACAGCTATCTCAAAATTTTGATTGACGTGTTTGGGGAAATGGTGGGCATGGGAAGGGGTTAGTTGCCCTCCAATAAATGATGCATTGTGTCCACATCGTTCTTTACTTAGGCAGCGCTACTGCGCTGCCTATGACACGATTCAAAATTAGCTAAAATCAATACCCGTTGCACAGCCTTTTCAGGGCTTTGCTTACTTTTGTTTTTTTGCAAAATTGTTTTCGACACATTTAGCAAGCCAACTCTACATTTAGAAAAAGAAAAAAAACTTAGCAAGCCAACACTACATTTAGAAAAAAAAAACTCGATATAATATCAATCATCCGTTCGATCAATAGATCATTAAATTTGACTGCATTGTCTTACCACTTAAAAAAAACTACTAGAAAACAAGAATTGCTTCAATAATTTTGGGCTATAACAGAAGCGAAATGCAAGATTAGTCTTGATGTCAGAAAACAGAAAAAGAACAACTTCACAGAGGTACTGATTTATTTTGGCAGATTAAACACAGAATAATTATTAGAAAATTATTATTTATACTCTTCACCTGGGAAGGAGAATACCCCTCCTTCCCCAGTGGCCCTTACAAAGAGAAACAATTATGAGAACAATCCGAAAAAAAACTTACCAATTGAAAATGACGTTGCTTCAATGACACTGAAGCTTTTGTCATCATCCAAGAAGGATACACCAAGACCAGCCATTGAGGTATCTTCTACTTTCCGTTTCATGAATAGGCCAATAGGTTTTCTAGCAGGGGTTGATGAAAGATTACCCATGCTCCTTTCATTATAAATATCATCATCTTTGTCTTTGATTTCTTGCAGCGACTAATGTGTAACGGATAAAGACTAGTTAAGAAATAATAGTATAATTGTAAAATATACCGAATATAACTTTATAAATTACAACGTCATAAATTAATTATAATTTAAAAATACAAATTTTTAAAATAGGAAAAGTAAGGAGTTACTCTACTATAGCCGTGACAACGATTCATAGTTCAGAATACTGTTGTTCAGCCTTTTTGGGGTCGTGAGTGTTTTAAGTTTCTTATGTAAATAAGGTTGGCGTCAACTTTTTCTGGAAATCAAATTAAAAAAAAAAACTTAACAAATTAAAATTATTCCGTATATGAAAGGGGCTGTCCCCTCCTTAACGCCCCGCTCTTTACGCTAAAGTTTTTTATTGTTTTAAAATGCAGAGTTGTGAGAATGAGTCTAGAGATGTACATTTATTAAGAAAAGAAAACAAACACTATTCGCAATTCGCCTACCAAGAAAGGCAATAAGCTTGGAAGGGCAAATGAGGTTATCACCCTCAACTAATTAAAATCACATTCATATCACAAAACTTAATACAAAAGAAACTCAACTGATGAAGAAAGAAAGGAAAAAAGAGAAAGAGGAAAAGACAAGAAGAATACAGAAAAAAAACCGGAAAAAAAATTAACAGCAAACAAATCAGGGAAATGCCTTGAATAGAATGACAACCTGGACGGGCCTCGCATCAAAATCACTCACGAGATAAAGAAACTTCTTACCCGTGACTTGAAAGACGGAAGACTAAGCACATTTTTCACACCCCCGGGCAAAATATTCCAAACACGGGGACCATAATTTCTTTCTTTCCAGAAGGGGAAGGTTTTTCCCCGGCTTACGTGCCTGATTGCCCGAATTTTACCAAATTTTGTGGTGATTTATATCTGTTTCTAAGAGTGTTTTAATTTCGGTCAGCTAAAATTTATAATTACACTTATAATATACTAGCTGTTGGTGGGGCGCTTCGCGCCTCCCAAGCACCCCCGCGCGGGTAAGTCGTTACGCGCCATTGTAGTTGTGTCCCTGTGTCCCACCTGTGAATAGATATATATATATATATATATATATATATATATATATATATATATATATATATATATATATATATATATATATATATATATATATATATATATATTGCATATAAATAGATTGTCAGGTTTACTGACTCTTAAACATGCAACATAAAATTGTGCATGGGAAAAACAATCCGTATTCAGATCTATACCTCATTATTTTAATGATAAATCCCTGTGTCCCGGTCGTCATTTATATTCCCTGTGTCCACTTTGTCATTTGTGTCCCGGTGTCCCAGTTTGTAATTTCTCTTTGAGTGTCCCGGTCGTCATTTATATTCCCTGTGTCCCGGTGTCCTGGTCGTCATTTGTGCCCCGGTGTCCCGGTCTGTAATTTCTATTCGAACAATCCCTGTGTCCCGGTTGTCATTTATATATCCCGCCTGTGCCCCCGGCGTCCCCGTTGTAGAAGTGTCCCTGTGTACCGGTCGTCATTTATATTCCCTATGTCCCGGTCGTGATTTATGTCCGGGTGTCCCAGTCTGTAATTTCTCTTTGAGGTTCCCGGTCGTCATTTATATTCCCTGTGTCCCGGTCGTCATTTGTGTCCCGATATGTAATTTCATCAGTTGAAAAACATGACGTCATTGACAAACAACTTCATAACGCATACAGCTTAATCCTTATAATGACGTCAGTCGACAAACATGACGTCAGTCAACACACAAACATGACGTCACTCGACTAGTTGGAGGGGCGCTTCGCGCCCCCTCACGCCCCCCCGGGCGCGTAAGTCGTTACGCGCCATATTAGTTACGCACCATTGTAGTTGTGTCCCTGTGTCCCACCTGTGAATAGGTATATATATATATATATATATATATATATATATATATATATATATATATATATATATATATATATATATATATATATATATATATATATGTGTTTTTAACTACGTAAAACATGCGAATATACAACATTCTTCGCTGTCCCATTGTCTATGCATATAAATAGATTGTCAGGTTTACTGACTCTTGAACATGCAACATATAATTGTCCATGGGAAAAACAATCCGTATTCAGAGCTATACCTCATTATTCTAATGATGTGTCCCTGTGTCCCGGTCGTCATTTATATTCCCTGTGTCCCGGTCGTCATTTATATTCCCTGTGTCCCGGTCGTCATTTGTGTCCCGGTGTCCCAGTTTGTAATTTCTCTTTGAGTGTCCCGGTCGTCATTTATATTTCCTGTGTCCCGGTCGTCATTTATATTCCCTGTGTCCCGATCGTGATTTGTGTCCGGGTGTCCCAGTCTGTAATTTCTCTTTGAGGTTCCCGGTCGTCATTTATATTCCCTGTGTCCCGGTCGTCATTTGTGTCCCGGTGTCCCGGTATGTAATTTCATCAGTTGACAAACATGACGTCAGTCGACAAACAACTTCATGACGCATACAGCTCAATCCTTAAAATGACGTCAGTCGACACACAAACATGACGTCACTCGACACACACACAGAGACAACTTATTTTATATATATAGATACATAAGATAGATGTCCCGGTGTCCCTGTCGTCATCTGTGTCCCGATGTCCCGGTCTGTAATTTCGTCAGTCGACAAACATGAAGTCAGTCGACACACAAACATGACGTCACTCGACACACACACACAGACAACTTATTTTTATATATATATAGATTGTCAGGTTTACCGACTCTTGAACATGCAACATATAATTGTGCATGGGAAAAACAATCTGTATTCAGATCTATACCTCATTATTCTAATGATTGCCCTTGAGCTTTGTTGATGGTGATTGCTAACCGAACATTCCCTGTGTCCCCGTAGTCATTTATGTATCCCCCTGTGCCCCCCGGCGTCCCCGTTGTTGTTGTTTCCCTTTGTCCCGGTCGTCATTTGTGTCTATCTGTATATATATATATATATATATATATATATATATATATATATATATATATATATATATATATATATATATATATATATATATATCTATCTATCTATATATATATATATATATATATATATATATATATATATATATATATATATATATAGATAGATATTTACAATTACGCTTATAATATAATTATTATAAATTGATAGCTCGTCAAAGTGGTTAGCCTACGCGACAGTGATAACTAATCAATACTTCTTCTTCTTACTCCCCTCTTAAGGGCTTTTTCATTGGCCTAATCCCAGAAACTTACCAAATTACCTCATTAGCCAAACAATTAATGCCAAAATTACCTAAATGGCCTAATCCCATAAAATTACCGAATTTGTTAGAGTTCTTTTTGAAAAAGTAGAGAAAATCCGTTGAAAGGCAATAATAAAATACATTAACACCAAAAATATGAGTAAGTAAAATAAGACGGCACTAGACGCTTAAGCTCCAAACCGGCGGTGCAAACCTTAAGCCAGGAAGTACAATGGGGAGTTGAGGGCCAACCATCCTGTTCTTTCGTACACAATTCGTGCTTACCTTCACCCGATTTCTCCACGCACCCATTTAGAACTGGGTACCTCCAAATATATGAGTATTACTTTTTAGTTTTATTTTTATTTATTCACCAGTTTTTGTGATTGTTTTCTAATGTGCCAACACCTCCCGAAATAAATTTTTGCAATTTTTTCTGGCTTATTCAGTTTGATGCTGGTGAAAAATTTGTAAAAAGACAATATTAACCCCAACACCTAGTTGGTGGGGCGCTTCGCGCCCCCCCGCGCGCGTAAGTCGTTAAGCACCATATTAGTTACGCGCCATTGTAGTTGTGTCCCTGTGTCCCACCTGTGAATAGAGATAGATATAAATATATGTTTTTAACTACGTAAAACATGCAAATATACAACATTCTTCGCTGTCCCATTGTCTGTGCATATAAATAGATTGTCAGGTTTACTGACTCTTGAACATGCAACATATAATTGTCCATGGGAAAAACAATCCGTATTCAGATCTATACCTCATTATTCTAATGATGTGTCCCTGTGTCCCGGTCGTAATTTATATTCCCTGTGTCCCGGTCGTCATTTGTGTCCCGGTGTCCCAGTTTGTAATTTCTCTTAGAGTGTCCCGGTCGTTATTTATATTCCCTGTGTCCCGGTCGTCATTTGTATCCCGGTCTGTAATTTCTATTCGAACAATCCCTGTGTCCCGGTCGTCATTTATATATCCCGCCTGTGCCCCCGGCGTCCCCGTTGTAGTTGTGTCCCTGTGTCCCGGTCGTCATTTATATTCCCTGTGTCCCGGTCGTGATTTGTGTCCGGGTGTCCCAGTCTGTAATTTCTCTTTGAGGTTCCGGTCGTCACTTATATTCCCTCTGTCTCGGTCGTCATTTGTGTCTCGGTCTGTAATTTCTCTTTGAGTGTTTTTTCTTTTTAGTTTTTTACCTTTTTTCAGTTTTCTTTTTCTTCTTTATTTTTCAGCGTCACTATGAAGTACATATCGACGAACCTTTGTTTTTTTAACTTAAATCTGGTAGGCATTGATGACCTTATCACAAGTCAAAATCCCAAACCCAATCATCATCGCTATCATTTTCAGTTTTGATATGTTTTGACTCTCGCTGTCCAGGTGGATTTTCATCTAACTGCGCGGTTTTGCGTTCTTTAGCCGCAAGCCTGTTTTCTTGCTGTTCTTGTGATTCCCTGGCACGCTTTCTTTTCTTACTTTCTCTATCAGCTGCAAGCCTGTTTTCTTGCTGTTCTTGTGATTCCTCGGAACGCTTTCTTTTCTTACTTTCTCTATCAACAGCAAGTTTTTTGGCATAAACTCTTTGAGCAGCTTCCTCGGCTGTTGCCATTGTAGGTTCTTCAGTCATTTTACAATTAAACATTTTTCCGTGAACAAATGTCTTAAATACCGTTAATGACGTCACCGTCATAGCAAAAATGACGACAACTAACTTCATGACGTCAGTCGACACAGAACCATGACGTCACCTGACAGACAGACAGACACACAGACAGACAACTTATTTTTATATATATAGATATATATATATATATATATATATATATATATATATATATATATATATATATATATACATATATATATATATATATATATATATATATATATATTACATATATATATGTTATATATAATAATTTATTTTATTTATTTGTATAAATATGAGTAAATATAAATAATTTTGATATAAATATAGATAAAATATATTATAGTATTTCTGTGAACTCAATTCCCAATTTCTACCATTAACATGCCTTAATAAAGCCATTTATTGATAAAAACCAATAAATTTTAGTTATTAAAAACTACAACGTCTATAGTGGTTTCTTAGCTAATTAGTGCTGATTTTGTTTTTAACTTACATCATTTTTAGAGCTAAGGAAGAAAATCTTTCACAGCTTTCACATCCACAATAGATTTCAACTTCTACCGATGGCGTCATTTGGTAGGGTGAGGGCAACAGGGTTGGCATTTACCCTTCCCCCCCCAAGATTTTTTGACTATTTTCATTGAAAAAAATGTCCCTCTAGATATAGAAAAATAAATCCTCCTACACATTTTTGTTAATAGACGCTAGTGACCTTTACTACAAAATTTAAATAAAAGGAAGAGCAGGATTCGATGAAAAAGGAGGGGTAATAACTTCCAATCAATTAAAACCAAATTTAAAAACAATTTTTTGTCGATTTAAGTTTATTACATTTTTTTTTAATATTAAAATAAATTAAAAAGCCAACAGAAAACTCCTCCAATAATTGAAGAGCCAACGGGTCACGATAATCACTTGAGGCCAAGGGAGGGGAGAACAAACTCCCAAATCACACCCTAATATAGATCAAATGTTGGCTAGTACCAACCATTCTTTGTATGACCCAACTAGCACACCAACTGTATCCTCAGGACTGCAAATAGCTCGGGTTAAGAATCAATAACTAAGAAAAATCTTACCTGAAGTTTGTGCATCATTTCAGATAGTTGCGTGAACAAACTATCCCGCTCAGCAGTAACTGCCTCTAATTTATCTTCACCATCTGCGCCCCGGTGAGATTCTCCATTTGCCGGCATTCCCTTGTCAGCAAGATCGTCTTTCATTTTATCCGTCTCTAATCGCAATTCTTCTAATTCCTGACAAATAACACCCGAATCAGTCCTTTCAATTTCAAGATCTTCAAGAAGAAGCTCAACTCTCTTTTGAGTCTCTTGCTGCTCACACTGAAGCGCCCCCTTTTCTTTTTCTAATTGCTCCTTTTGGCATTGCAGTAGGTCAACTATCTTCTGAGTCTCTTGCTGCTCACACTGGAGCGCCCCCTTTTCTTTTTCTAATTGCTCCTTTTGGCATTGCAGTAGGTCAACTCTCTTCTGAGTCTCTTTCTGCTCACACTGGAGCGCCCCCTTTTCTTTTTCTAATTGCTCCTTTTGGCATTGCAGTAGGTCAACTCTCTTCTGAGTCTCTTTCTGCTCACACTGGAGCGCCCCCTTTTCTTTTTCTAATTGCTCCTTTTGGCATTGCAGTAGGTCAATATCTTTTTTTAGACTTGAAACAACTAGATCCTGGTCTTCAATCAACTTTTCCAATGTTTGCTTCTCAGTGGACATTGTTTCTAAACTTTTCTTTATTTCCAGTATGTCATTCTTCTCAAACTGGAGCTTTGATACATGGTCTCGCTCCACTTCAAGCTCCTTTAATAAAGCTTCAATCTTTTTTTGCTTCTCAATTTCTTCTGTCTCAAGCAGTTTCAATTTAGCCTCAAAGTTTGATTTTTCGCATAGAAGAGAATCGATATCTTGCTGTAGCTGTGTGGATTTTAATATGTGTTGCTCCATTGACCCTTCACTCTCTTTCTTTTCAATATTAGCAGTTTCTAAAAGTTGTTTCAGGCTCAGTGTACCATTCTTTTCCATTTCAAGGCTTTCGAGAAGATTTTCAATTTCTTTCTGTCTCTTATTTAGTTCAGACTCGAGCGAATCAATTCTTATCTCTAAATTTAGTTTATCATTCTGATGTTTGTCTAAGTCCCGTTGCATTTTGGCAACAACTGAAGCATGATCATCAACACTTTCTTTCAAGTATTTGATTTCAGTTTGATAATTTTCCATAGATAACCTTAAAGTATTCTTCTCACTTTCTGAGATCTTCATTTCTTCAGTTAATCCCTCTATTTTCTGTTCAAGCTCCTTTTTCTCTTTTTCCAATGCACTTAACCTATTTTTATACATTAGCTTTTCTTGTTCAAACAACTCAATATCAGTTCTAAGCTTATCCTGAGTGGTTTCACGATGTTCGTTATCTTCTTTCATGTTTCTTAAATTTTCATTCAGTTCTTTATTTGCTTCTGTTAACAACTCTATTCTAGCTTCTCTTGATTTGATTTCAGATCTAAGTTTTTCATATTCATCACTAACAGCCTCCAGGGTTTCCTTCAGCTTTGTTTCAACTGCTTTGTGAAGACTTAGGTCTTGTTCTTCAATTTGCTGCTTCAAGAGCTCCTTTTGAGCTTTCAGTTCTTCTTTTAATTGCTCAAGTTCATTGCAAAAAGTTTCCTTCAGCTTTGTTTCAACTGCTTTCTGAAGGTTTAGGTCCTCGTTCAAGTCTTTAATCAATTTCTCTGTCTTTTCTTTTTCTTCAATTTGCTGCTTCAAGAGCTCCTTTTGAGCTTCCAGTTCTTCTTTTAATTGTTCAAGCTCATTGCAAGGAAAATGTTCAAAGTTCTTATCTTCCTCTGAAAAAAAAAGCATGTAAACGTAATGCGATACTTGTAAATCCATAAAAAGGCTATATTTATGAGAAAACAAGGAAGCTTCTTTTTACTTCGCCTTAGTAGTTTAACGTAATACATTTTCAGCATGCCCTGTAACAGGAGGGAGGGGGACTTTAAGAGGGTGCAAAAAACCTACTTTTAAGGAGATTTCAAGAGCCACGTAGATATACAAAAATATAGACAGTTTGTCCTATCAGCACACAAAAAAAACTTCACCAAAAAACTTTACTACGTAACTTGGCAAGACCTACCACACAACTTTTAGATTATACATATCCATAAACGTTCAAAACATCACCTAGGCATGTGTTCAGGAACAGGGCTTCAGGGTTGACGACCCAGAGACGAGGAATGAAAAAAAAACTCATGTAAAACAGGCTTCAATGATGCCCGGTACGTGGTTTGACTAAGATCTCTTCATAGTTCCCTATATTATGTTATTAACCTTTTGAGTTTTAGTTTTTCAGTATTTTTTGGGATGGATTGAAACGTTTTTTTTTATTATTCCACCTTCTATAAAAAGCACGAAAAAATCGGCAAAAAGAAGTTAACGGGATTCAAAAACCCGGGTTCTAGAACAAAATTCCTTAACTAACAAATAAAACCTTTGGGTACGAGACCCAATTTTAAGAAACGGAACCGAATTTGAAAAAAATAACATAATTCATAATAACTAAATTGCTCTAAAATATAATGAGTAATTAAATTCTGATTAACATAATCAAAACTAACAAACACTGCAAAAACATAGACACTACGTGAACAAAAACATCATACCAATTACAAAAATCCCCCTTTTGCAAGACTTGAGAAACCGCCCTTATCTTTCCAGACTCACAAAACAATCTTCCCTCCCTGTACTTGCAAGCCATCCATCATACAACCCACACTCTTCATACAGTTCCTTTCGCAACTCCTTCATTTCTTCACACTATTTACCCACAATTTAACAATTTAGCCTACTTTGGCTCCTCCTTTCTTAAATTCCCCTTAAAATATATCTTTTCGCCCCTTGTCTCACTTACAGTCACTTAAGAGTCACAAGTAATAAGAGTTGGTCTCATTGTGTGCCCTGATTTTGGTTGTACAGTTCCAAAATATAACCAATTTTCGTCAGCTGACCCAAAGGACCGCTAAGACTTGCAGACTTACGGACTCTTAGAGGAACTTAAGACGTACGGTCTTCCTTAAAACAGTATATACTCAGGCCCAATATCTAGCATCATGAATGGAAGCATGTTTCATTGGATGCGTGAAAATAGAAAATTTGAGAATTAAAGAAATAACATCTGTGGCTGAGTCATAATAAAGACTGTTTGATAAACATGATTGGGAGTGGAGGTTTTAATACTATTAAAGGGTTTGGAAGACTCCTCAGTGTAAACACGGGACAAATTATTGAGCATTATGAATTGATGTTAATCTAATTTAATTATGTTGAAAAGATGTACAATAATCTATTAACTGATTATTGTGGCTTTTCATAAACATTATATACACTTTATTCACTAAGGTAGTACAAAGGCAAAGCACAAGCGGAGATGGGACGGAAAAACAGGCAAAAGGGTATTTCAAAGTAGAAAGAGAACTAAAAAGTGAATATGAAAAGTAAAAAGAAGTGAAAAAGAACAGAGCTAAGAATGAATCAAGAAGTGAAAATGGAAAGGCCGATTTTTCGTCAGGATTTTAAGGAACCAGTGACCATTAATAAACCGGCTTAAATTTAAATAGCAGTGTTACTTTTGTTTTCAATGCAATATTGTACCAAACAACTTAGGACGCTTTATCTTTTCTTTGAAAGTGCAGTTGTCTTTGGGATTCAACAGACTATTAATCAAGCCCGTATCGAAGGGGTTAGGAGGGTTAGAGCCCCTTAACCCAACCCTCTCCTAATATATTTGTCCGAGTTATAAAACTTAATAAAAAGGTATAAAATCACGTTTTTTACGCTTTATTTATGGTTCTTTTGTGCCCTTCCCCCCGAAAAATACCCCCCCCCCAGAAAAAATAATTGATACAGCCTAGCTGTTTATGTTTGAATTTTTACTGAATAAAAGCGTATACAAATTGGCAGAATCAGTTTTTCTTATTTGTTTTCACGATTTAACGGGGCAACGCTAACAAAATATGATACAATCCTGAAAACTCCATATTTTTGAAACAACCAACAGAGAATTTTAAGAAAATCGCATTTTGTAGGTATGAATAGACCTATGATTTTTTTTTAATTTTGTTGTCTTTGGACCTTCAAAAAACACCCACTAGCGGAAGGTGCAGAATATGAAGCTGACTTTTTCCATGATTGAATCGACGGAAGATTCGCTCCTCCCTCCCTCTCTTGATGTCTATAAATACAATAAAATAGACTATTTTCTGTGAGTGGTATGTATCTAAAAGGCCTTAAGCTTTTAAGGGAAAATTGTCAATGGGTAGCATATATTCACCAGTGATTAATAAATAGGTTACAAACTTACTTCCGAAGAACTATAAGTTCAACATTACAAAAGAAGCGATTTTTTATACATATATGCATTAGAAATGCTTTTATTAAATCATATCTACTAGTTGGTATATATCGAATGTTTACGAACAAACTAATACATATATTGTCTTTACTTTAGAGCAGTCCTAAAACTAGTAAAGACAGCTAACCAAACGACGTAATGTTCCTCGTGAGTATTCTCTAGAACCCCTTGATAAATGTTTGCGAATCCTTTTTTTAACAAATAACAATAATGAAGTAATATTAACAGTCAACATGATTGGATTCTTTGTCTACAACGCACATATATGTTACTGTGAATGTCCAAAATCTGGTTAATGTCGACATTCACCAGTGAATGTCCGAAATTCCTTTTGCTGCTTGGATTCAATAAGCTTTGCAAGTCAGCTTCTTCAGTCTTATGCAAGGTTTGATGGTAAAAATCAAAGATAGGTTAGGTCAAATTAAGCTATAAATCTCAAAAATGGATTAAAAACTTAACCTAACTCAACCTAAAATAATCTGTCACCACCAAACCTTGCATAAAAGTGAAAAAGTTGACTGGCAACGCTGACTAAATCCAAGGAGATATATATATATATATATATATATATATATATATATATATATATATATATATATATATATATATATATATATATATATATATATATATATATATATATATATATATATATATATATATATATATATATACCTATGCACATGCGATATATATTCCGAAAATCTTACCTAAATTCGAAAGGATGGATTCGTCAAAACTATCTTCCAACTTGAGCTTCTTCTGTACTTGTTTTAGGCTTTTATTGACAGAAGTATCTTCACGAATTGGAGAGCAGCTAATCCGCTTTGTTCCTCTTGATGCAGATGAAATACGCTCAGTGTATCCTTGAAGTTCAAGCTGCAATTGCTTCGTTAAGGCTTCTGCAGATTGCCTAGCTGCAATTTCTTCAAGGATTTGAGACTCTTTGACACTCAATTGATTTCTAAGTGACTCAATATCAGTTTTGTAGGTAGATTCTTGGTTGGCAAGTTTCTCATTTGTAGCCTTATGTTCTTCCTGTAATAATACGAGCTTTAACTGAAGTTCTTTTCCTGTAGGTGCCTGTTCAGACTTAGATGATCCCCAAGCTTCTTCAAGGGAAGCACGTAGCTCCATGATTTGCCTCTCCATATTATGTTTGGCGATCTCGAATCCAATACACTGGTCATTTTTCTCTTTTTCAAGGATCGTAAGTTTGACTTCGGCTTCTTTTACTGTTTTCTTAAGGTCTGTGTTCTCAGTGACCAAGGGCTTAATGGTTTCCTCTTGAAGAGACGTCATAACCCTCGAGTTTCTTTCCCTTTCCCAGTCAATTTGGAGCTGAAGATCATTGACAACTTGCTCAAGATCATCATTATTTTTCTCTAGGCTTTGAATTTCCTCGGATGCCAAGTCAAGCTAGAAACGGGAAAAATAATTAATTCTATATTTATAATTAATACAATATTCTCAAAATCAAGGATTCATAGGGCAACCGTTCCACCTTATATCTGAATTTTGGCGCAACCGACTCCATGATTCCCCATTTACAGTTTCTTAGCCATTTGGCACGGCTCAATATCATCATTATTTTTCTCTAGACTTTCAATTTCCTCGGATGCCAAGCCAAGCTCGAAATGTGAAAAATTATTATTTCTAGATTTGAGAACGCTACGTTCTCAAAATCTGGGGACTATACGGCAACCGTTCCGCCTTATATTTGAATTTTGGCGCAATTAACTCCAGGATTCCCCATTTACAGTTTCTTAAGTCATGTGCCACGGCTCAAGTTCATAATTATTTTTCTCTGGACTTTCGACTTCTTCGGATGCCAAGTCAAGCTAGAAATGAGAATGCAATGAGTCAGCTCGCTACCCAGAGGCACCATTTGGACCAAATCTTGGGGTGGGCATGAACGCCATCTTGCCCCCCCCCCCCCCCCGAATCATTTCGTGTCGCGTAATCATCTAGGAAATGGGCATTTGACAGAACTCAAGAATTTTATTATGTATCTAACCTACTTTCAAAGTTTACAATGATTAATAGCAAATAGCATAATTACCCCAAGGGTCGTCAAGTAATTATGCTCTTTGGTAAATAGGCGTATAGTAATTTCAAATCAATTGGACAGAATGGATTATGTTGGACATAATGGATTATTATGGCCGGCAAAGGGCCCTTTGTGGTGGAAGCTTGGGCCCCCTGGAAAATCTGGGGTGGGCATTTGCCTACCCCTGACCCCCCCCCCCCCCAAATGGCGCCTCTGTCGCTACCCAGAACAATCCATAGACAATTTCTCTGAAAATATCTAGCAAATCTTCATCCACTTTTCAGAGCCCCCATTCTTCCGAGCGATATTTGATTACTGTCATCATTTTTGCTTCCATTATTCTAATCTTGGTTTGCAGACTTATCTTCCTATTCTTACAAAACTTTTTTTTAAATGTAAAAAAAAAACATCTTGAGTCTTGGCTATTCCGCTTTTAACATCTTCCTTGCGAACGTCCCCTTTTTATCTTTTATATTCCTAGCCTTAGTGACTTAGTCTTTTTAATATTTATTTTCAAACGTGTTCTAGGACCTCGAACTCGCAAAACCTCTAAAAGTTCACTCATTTTGCTCACATTTCATCTAGGATACATAAACCATCAGAATAATCTAAGTTCATAAGATTTTTTCCTCTCTATTTGATAACATGGTCTTCTGTCACCCTTCCAGAACTTCTTAAGACAAAATCCATAAAAATAATCGATATAAAGGGGGATACCATACAAGGATAAAACCTTTACTAAAGTTCTTCTATCAACATAATCAAATGCTTGCTCATAATCTATAAAACTGAGGACTACAACTTAGTCTAAAGCATCTCTCAGTCTAAAAATTATCATATTACTAAGTGATTGGCCACCTATAGAGACCAGACTAATGCCTCCATAATTGCAACACTCACTCTTATCACCTTTCTTACAAATTGGTTTAATTAAAATCACTAGGTATTTCCCCTTTTTCAAAAATCATATTTATAATATTCAGTCACTTATTTCTAACCTTAGATCCACCGTATTTACGAAACTCATTTACCACACTATCAGCACCTGGAGCCTCATTAATTTGTTTTATCTTTTTAGTACTTTCGCTTATTCTTCCTAACAAAACAAATGTTCCTTCACATCTAAGGTATAACAAACATTTTCATTTTCTTCTATATCGTTTCCTGCAACTCTATCTCGGTTTAACACTTTCTCAGAATGCTCTACCCATCTCTATTTAACTCTTTCTTTGTCATTAACTGTAACCCTGTTCCTATCTTTAGCTGGGACAAATCCAGATTGAGAACTCCTCTCAATTTATTAATACGTCAGTGCAATATTGTATCAACATGCTGTCAAGCTGTGTCAACCAGATCCTCAGCAATTTTATTCAGGGCATCCAATTCAAACCTCTTAAGTCACATTTTAACGCTTTCTCCACTTTCTTTGCATTCTTTTTGTTTTCATATGATCTATCACTCAGATAATTCTTGTACAGTACCCTTCTCCTCTTTATTAAACATAACGCCTTTTCACTAGTATTCCAAGCTGCAGTCCTAACTTTCTTCGCTAAGACACCATCAGCAACTTCACAAACTATTTTCCTTAAATTATTCCATTCAACTTCCATCTTGTCAAATTTCAACTTTTCAGTTTATTATTCAACTATTCCTAAAAATTTCTTTCGAATTCTCGTCCTGGATTCCACTACCATCGTAACTTCCTGGGAGGTAGTTAACCTTCCGAAATTTCAGCTTCAAATTAACACTAGACATTACCAGATGTTGATGTTTACTTTTACCATCAATGACATTATTCCCATATATCCTAGGACCATGTATTGATCCTGCCAGTCTGCAATATACCTTACAAAATGGGAGTAGTGGCCGCTTGTATTCATGGCATTGTTTCGGCGTGAAATAGCAACTGGCATGCATTTCCAAGAATTTTCTTGTCGCCCGGGAATTCTGATAACGTCATATTCGTAGGCTTGTCTTACTCATTGAAAGTTTTCACCGAGATAAAATACATACATTGTTCCCAGAAAATGTTAAGACTATCCTAAAAGTTTTTAACTGGAAATGAGGGACTAGCAGCACCAATAGCACATTGGGATAGGACTGACTTTAAACAAACAGAGGGGATACGAAGAGCTAGTGGATCCAATAGTAAGTTGGAATAAGGCTGACTTTAAAGTCATTGCAGGGATACTACTGGCAGTAAGATGGGTTTGATACTTCGCGGGATGGGTTTGATATGCCACGAGATGGTTTTGATGCAGGCCGGTTCAGCAACCCAGGGAAAGGGAGCTGGTTTTGAAGTCCCGCGGGATGGTTCTGATACCCCAGGGGATGGTTTTAATGTCCTGCCAGATGGGCTTTATGCCTTGTGGGATGGTTTTAATGCACCTGTGGGTATAAGAGATAAGCACTACCTAACCCATCCAAAATGCCCTATGAATATTCAGTATTTAACAAAATATACCTATAACGTAGATTTTAACTGAGCCTAATTTTCTAATTTTCTAGATTTACTGACAGGTATAAACCGCTTGAACGTAATTTGACCTTTAATATAGTATTTAAGGCCATTGCTTATTGAACAGAACGTAAACTCTAGTGTCATCGTTACACATACTAAGAATCATGACTCATTCTAAGAAACTGAAATAAAAAAAAATGAACCTACCCGTAGGTTCTGACCCTCTCCCCTAACCTCCTTAGAAGGGTTAAACCTGTTTGTGGCCAGGGTCATATTTATTATTTGCGTTCACTTTTCTCAAATTGAGACTAAACGTGCAAACTAATGCACATAAATTGCAATAACATCAAATTATAATAAATTGCATTACACGTCTATTATGTAAGTGTTTTCTTAACCTGTATATATAATGAAGTTACCAAACCCTACCAGCTGAACAATCCCGATTTCGCCCTAGAACTATGCGCACTAGTTTATATGGATTTATTTACAGTTACTGGAATGTTGATATTGCATTCACAACGCCATAGCCTTATTCTCAGAATTACATAAAAAAAAACTAGTTTTTTTAACTGAAAGTAAGGAGCGACATTAAAACTTAAAACGAACAGAAATTACTCCGTATATGAAATGGGTTGTCCCCTCCGCAATGCCTTGCTCTTTATACTAAAGTTTTTAATTGTTTTAAAAAGCGGAATTGTGGCAAAGAGTCAAACTTTAGCTTAAAGAGCAAGAGATTGCGGAGGGGACAACCCATTTCATATACGGAGTAATTTCTGTTCGTTTTAAGTTTTAATGTCGCTCCTAACGAACAAACAGTTCGTTACCACGAACTGTTTGATAAACGCCATAGCGGTACCTTAGTAAAGAGCCATACGAATTCAATATTTTTTTCTCTGGCCACTTCTTATGGAAGAGGTGATCGAAAAAACTTAGGAGAAGGCCTTTTCGATTGATTTTGATGGTTTCGGGTACGCCATAATTTGGGCAGCAAAAATGTCGAAAATTGTATTTGGTCTCTAGGGGAAAAATTGATCTTTTAATCTCAAAGGTTTTGCTTTAAAATTGAAAAACATTCTTTTATATCAAGAACTTTGCAAACCAACACTGGTGCTTGCCTTCTGTTTGCCTATAATGAGTTGAGAAACATGCCAATTGAGCCCTCTCCCAAGTTTCACCTTGAACTTGAGAGTTCACGTTCCCCGTCGCTTTTCACGTTGAGCCCCCTCTCCTCCCAGTACATTATGAGCCATAGAATTATATAGACTCTTTCCAGGTTCTAGACTCAGCATCCAGAAAGGGGGCTGCACCGAGGTGCAGAAAGGATGGATGTACAAGCTTCAGAAAACTGAAGCCCAAGTTGAGTAGTATTGCTTTGAGCATGCATATGGTGACCATTTACAGGAACAAATCAAACAGTTCGTGGTAACGAACTGTAGTAAGGAGCGACCCGGCTCAATAGTAACCGAAACTCTAAAAAATGGAATTTTGATACCAATAGTTGCATCAAAAGAATTGCATTTTGATGCTTATTTCAAATATATAAGTTTCATCAAGATTAGTCTTACCCAAAAAAAGTTACGAGCCTGAGTAAAATTTGCCTCATTTAGAAAATGGAGGGAAACACCCCCTAAGAGTCATACAACGTTAACGAAAATCACACCATCAGATTCAGCGTATCAGAGAACCTTTTTGTAGAAGTTTCAAGCTCCTATCTACAAAAATCTACAAAAGACAGATCACGGATTCGTGTTTATTTGTTTTGTTTAGGAAATTAAAAGTTCTAGTGCCTTTTTTAAGTGACTAAAAAATTGGAGGGCACCTAGGCCCCCTCCCACGCTCATTTTTCCCCCAAAGTCACCAAATCAAAATTCTGAGATAGCTATTCTGTTTACCTTAGCCGAAAAATTTAATAAATATGTTTTTGGGGAAAACCTACTCCCCCATAGTCCCCATGGTAGGGGCTGCAAGTTACAAACTTTGACCTGTGTTTACATATAGTAATGGTTATTGGAAAGTGAACATACACATTCAGGGGGATTTTTATGGTCGGGGGAGGGGGTTTGAGGGGAGGATTTTTAGATATTTAGAAGGACATAAAGTAATGGCTATTGGGAAGTGTACAGACGTTTTCAGGGGGAATTTTTTGGGTTCAGGAGGGGGGAGAAGTTGATGGGAGGGGGGGTTACGTGGGAGGATCTTTCCATGGAGGAATTTGTCATGGGGGAAGAGAATTTCAATGAAGGGGGCGCAGGATTTTCTAGCATTATTTAAAAAAAAAACAATGAAAAATAAATATGAAAAGTTTTTTCAACTGAAAGTAAGGAGCAGCAATAAAACTTAAAAAGAACAGAAATTATTACGCATACGAGGGGTTTACCTCCTTGTTTATACCACACTCCATACGCTAAAGTATATTCAGTAATTTCAACTATTTATTCTACGGACTTTGAGGTATTGACGAGGGGGTGAACCCCCTCATATACGCAATAAAAAAAATACGAATATGGAAGTTCGTTACATAATTTAATTCGTAAGTTATGTATAGTTTTTACTAAAGAAAACGTCCGTAAGAAATTAAAAGTTGAAGAATTAAAAGCAATTAAAAGTTTACCATTTTAAAAAGCAGAGTTAAGAGAAACAGTCAAACTTTAGCGTAAAGGGGGGGGGGCGTTGAGGAGGAAAAGCCCTTTTCATATACGGAGTAATTTCTGTTCGTTTGAATATCACTCCTTACTTTTAGTTAAAAAAAACTTGTTGTTTTTATTTAATCATACAAAGAGCTATCTTTTTTAGTTTAAAGCTAGTTTAGGCATTTGAGTACCGCCTCGTTGGCAAAAGGCGAATACTGCTTGACGAATGAAAAAATGTAAAGCAACATTGACACCGTGCCAAAAAAAATCCCTAACCAAGGCTAATTTTCATATTGACACATTTCCTAAGAATAATTTTGGAAAGCCGGTTTCACTGTCTGCAATCGGTTATAATTAGCTTTGTCAAAATGAGTAATAGACATTCACAAATTTTATGCCATTTATTTATTCATTATATTTATAATATATTTCATAAAATGTATGTTTCATTGTTAATATTATTATTGTTGCTTACTGATGATATGATTACTCTTTCTTTGCTTTTTTTAAGATTCCATTTAGCGTTTTCTGAAATCAGTAGGTATTTCTTTATTTTTTTATGAACCAATTTCGAGTTTTTACCTTTATTTAATTAACTATATTTTTTTTTTAATAAACAATCTAATGCTAAAACTTTTAACTCTATTAAGAAGTTTCCTTCAGAAGAGTCGTTTGTCTACAGTATTACAAATATAAGATTTTAGAAAAGATGTCCAGAAGAGGTTGAATAAGAAGCACCAAAATTGTCATTGCTAATTAAACCATTTTTAAAATATATTTGCAAACAAGGGAACTTTAATGTCAACTTTTGCTGCAAATTTCAACTATAAATATGGACGTTTCTTATATTTATTTTATTCATTTTTATTTGATAATTCCATTAATTAAATATTTTAATAAATATTTTGCAAATATGTTTCCCATGGATTTTGCTATGCGTCACTGTTGGTTCAACCGTTTTAAAACTTTTATGAAATGTCCTGTTGCAAATAGTAAATGACATCTCCCTTTCTTTTAAATCCAAATTTTCAAAATTATTTTATTGGCTACAAATTTGTAACCATGTTTCAAAATGTCCTTGCTCTTATTAATAATGATGCACTTAAAGGTCTTCAAAATTTGAAATTCCTGCTTTAACATTTCATAGTCTTCTATCTGCGACCGACTTATTAAAAATCCAACAGATTAGCTAAAAATGCCATTTCTACAACCTTTACTGAGGTTAGAAGCATTTTAATTACTGCATGCACTTAAAATGGAATTTATGCGAAAAACAATTTTGTTTGGTTCTTAGAATGCACTAATCAGCAAAAAAACAACCCAAGTTACACAAAACTAAAGAAGAAAAACAAATATCATACAAACTGTTTCATTGGTTGTCAGAGAGGATTGAAAAATAGGAAAATTACGGAACTGGTTAAAGAAATGAAATTTTGGCCATCTTAAATCGCTGAGCTTACGGACGCACTTATTTTGATTTAATAATTTAAAGAATATGTAGCAGTTCAGCTATCCCAATCCTGAGACCACATGTGCATGCATTAAAATCAGTTAAAAAGTAAAGATAGCGCGTTCCTTCCTTAAGTCTTCAATAGGACATGTTTCTCTAAGCAATAACAAAGAAAAGCTACTATTTAGCAAGGACATTGCTCGCTTGAATTAAAATTGAATTTAAAATTAAATTGCTCGCTTGGTTGCGATCTACCACGTTTTTATTCATTGTCTACGTCTTCTCGTTATATCATATGGTGATCCCTACATTTTCTCGTTATATCATAGGTTTCTACAAAATTCATCAAGCTATTCTTTTGAAACATAATATTCCTAAAACGTACCAAAATACTGAGTAAAAACTACTTCTACTACTACTACTACTACTAAGAACTCACTGCAGCACCAAGCCACCTGAGGTCAATAAAGCTGCGCACGCTCCTCCCCCATTCTAATCTATTTAAAGCCTCCCTCTTTATACCCTCCGGGGAAGTTCCCATCCCCTTAAATCTTTATGATATCCTCCCACTTCAACAGCGAACGTCCCGCTATCTGTTTAGCCCCAGACGATTGGCCAAAAAGGACAATCTTCGATAATCTGTTGAAGCAAAAACTACATCGAAGTAAAAAATACGATATCGCAAATGAGCTTTAAAAGCAAAAATACAAACACATAAACACTTACATTCTTCATGTAGAGAGGTGGGTGTTTGAATGTTCAAACTTCGATCCGCTCGTGGAAGCTCAAATGATAATCTCTTCAAATTCTTAGAAGAAGATGGACACCAGGTTTTTCGTCGATTTGCTCGTTCCAACTGCAAAACAAAGGCAAAATTCAAAAATTTAAATAACTAAGGTGACATGGACTGTGACAGGGGCAGAGATGTAGGATTGGCCAGAAATTTCTCCTGGATTTCGAGAAATTGTTTATCATTCTGGACGGGGGGAGGGGTGTCTCGAACCTTCCCCTATAAAAACATCATAGATCGATTAAAAAAATTAGAAAATATAATTTACCATGCATATATATATATATATATATATATATATATATATATATATATATATATATATATATATATATATATATATATATATATGCGTGAGAATGTGTCTGTGTTTATCTGCCTGCACTGCTTCCAATACACACAAAAATCCAAAAATACGCATATAAAAATCTTATTTATATATAAATCCGAAAGTATTATTTGAACTTTTAGCTTTAGTTTGTCTTTTGTTTGTATTTCCTTGTATTTTCTCTTAGGTTAGGCTTAGAAGAAGTTTAAAAATGGCCATGCTGAGATTGCTGGATGATCAAAACAGTTCGTGGTAACGAACTGTAAGCAAGGAGCGACCAGGGCTAGTAGTACCCCAAACACTGAGGAAAGGAGCTTAGACAGCAATAGATATATGTATCAATTGAATCAATTGAATACATGAAATTTATCACGATTAAAGTTACGCATCAAGGCTATGAGACTGAGAAAATTTGCCTTACTTTCAAAAAAGAGGGGAAATTAAGACGAATAGAAATTATTCTTTGTACGAAAGGGGTTTCCTCTCCCTGAACCCCATTACAATTTAAGCAAAAGTTTCCGTGACTTAGAAATTTTCTGATCTTAATTCTTATTCTATTGATATTATAGTGTTAAGAGCAGTTGTTCTCAAAAAATTCAGACAAAAGCTAAACTTTAGGGTAAAGAGTAGGGGTTTTGGAGGTGGCAACCCCCCTCATATACATAATAACTTCTGTTCGTTTTAAGTTCTAATGCTGCTCCTAACTTCATTCAAAAAACAACTTGGTCCAAAAAAACAACAAATAAGTATTGCCGCCCATAAATGTCATCGGGTGCAAAATAGTTACGGATAAGTCTACATCCATATTCCCACCACTTCAGCTTAGAGGGGTAGTTAATCAAACAAATGATACATAAAATGTTATGTATATAAATTTACACATAATAAATTTCAATCAGCCATGATTTTTTTTAATTAATATTTGCATATGTTTGAATGGTAAGTCTCTTTCCCTCTTTTGGAAAAAAGACTTTGGAGTGCACTATAAAGAGACGTTTAGCAACAAGTTATTTTGAAATTCTTAAAAACATTATTTCACTTTATCCCTTCTATTCAATTTTTTTCTTTGTGCTGTCAGTGTTTGCAGTACATATTAGTAGACTTATGATTTTGAAGTGCTTCTAGTTGATTTTTAGAAGTTGATTTGTAAAAGACTAGTATTGTACTACTGTTTTTACTAGCTTCTACTAAAATCACTAAAATCCCTTTGCAGCAATGGAACGCGAGCTAACACTTGTGATGTCAAATATGATGTAATCCTTTGTATTAAACAGATCCTCCTTTCCTTCTTTTGGCAATAAGACTTTGGGGTGTCTACAAAAAAAACATTTAGTAAAAATTTATTTTGAAATTCTTAAAAACATTATTTCACTTTATCCCCTCTATTCATTTTTTTCCTTTGTGCTGTCAGTGTTTGCGGCACACATTAGTAGACTCTGATTTTGAAGTGCTTCTAGTTAATTTTTAGAAATTGATTTGTAAAAGACTAGTATTGTACTACTGTTTTTACTAGCTTCTACTAAAATTACTAAAATTCCTTTAGCAACAATGGAACGCGAGTTAAACACTTATGATGTCAAATATGATGTAATCCTTTGTATTAAACAGATCCTCCTTTCCTTCTTTTGGCAATAAGACTTTGGGGTGTCTACAAAAAAAACATTCAGTAAAAAGTTATTTTGAAATTCTTAAAAACATTATTTCACTTTATCCCCTCTATTCATTTTTTTTCTTTGTGCTGTCAGTGTTTGCAGCACACATTAGTAGACTTTGATTTTGAAGTGCTTCTAATAAACTTTTAGAAGTTGATTTGTAAAAGACTAGTATTGTACTACTGTTTTTACTAGTTTCTACTAAAATTCCTTTAGCAACAATGGAACGCGAGTTAAACACTTATGATGCCAAATATGATGTAATTCTTTGTATTAAACAGATCTTCTTTTCCCTCTTTTGCCAAAAAGACTTTGACATTTAAAAAGTTCTTTTTAAGTATCGTACTTACTTTACTAATATTTTTACTAATATGTAAATATGGTACAATATTTCTCGTGTGGTAAATTCTTGCTCATCTAGCAAAATCTAATTAGAGAATATTGGTAGAATATTTAGGACAGTTCTTCAAATCCTCACTAGAATTGATTTTTTCGGGATTTTATTTTTGAACAAGTGTTCTGTGAAAATATAAATGACAAGTATTCTGTGACGAGTTTTTCTCCGAGCTTTTTGCTACAAAGCTTTTCTCTATAATTTCATACATCAAATTACACATAAAACTTTACATATCAATTTTCTGTATGCATAAAATTATACCAAAAATAAATATATATATATATAAATAAATAAAATATATATATATATATATATATATATATATATATATATATATATATATATATATATATATATATATATATATATATATATATATATATATATAATACCTCGGTAGCATTCCAGCCTTTTGGTGTTGGATCATGAGTGGACACGATGAGCTTTTCTTTAAGCTCACGAATCATTCTATCTTTTTCTTCGATAAGGGCAGAGACATCTAACATGACTGTCGATTGGTTTAAATTTGAACCACTTTGCTATAAAAGAGAAGAAATACATAAGGAACATGAATGATCCAAACAGTTAAGGATTAGCACATTCAAAGGTCTATATCCAAACCTGACCCAGTGGGGAGGGGATATAGTTTGGGCTTAGGCCTCCTTCTCAGAATATGAACAGCTAGATAATTGTTTATAAAATTATAAATTCCTTTCGTGCGACAAAATTGACCCAAAAGCAAAATGAAGATGAAATTTAATTTAAAGCTCAGTGAGATAAGAAAATTATAATGGGAGAATTTAAAGGCTCTTCTTCTAAAAATGTTTATGGTGGTCCTTATTATTTTCAATTTGGCCCATTTCCATCATTTGCAATATTTTGTAGATATTGCGGCATTTTCACAGCTACCCATACTAATATTTGGTCCCCCTTTTAAATATCTGGATTGTTTGGATTCGTCTCCCTTCATTGTTTCTTACAATTAACGTACCCATTAATTCTAAAAGTTGCAGGACATTGTGTGTAGTTTGTCCAAATCCCAGACAAAGCCCAGGAATGTACCTCCTCTCGCTCCTCATCCGTACAGATTTGGATCCAACCCCTTACCAACCCATCACCGTTTCCTATAGTAATGCACCCATAAATTCTAAGAGAGAAGTTTTAGGCCTCGCAAACAAGTGAGGTATTTCTCAAATACAATCCAGAATGCAGGGCTGAAGAAAATTCGAAGCCAATTAAGGAAACATTCACGTGTTTAAGTTACACAACTTAGCAATTTTAGCATAAACGAAAAAAATCTAAAAACTTGTCGAAATGTCTAGATAAAAATTTATAAGAAAATTGATTACTTACGAAGAATACATACAAATAACAGATCTAAAGAAAGAACAAATTAGCTAAATTACAATGCATTTTTAAGACTTTGTTTTCCTTGTTCGAAATTCTTTGTCATGAACTGGCAAACTTAAAATGTCTATGACACATTATTTCACTACATGTGAAAGGGTCATTCTAACCACCCAAGTTACCGCTCTTTTTCCAGTTAACTATTGATAGACATTGAACCAAAAACACTTTCCAAATTTTTATTTTAAAAAACACTTAAGAGCACAATTAAAACCTGAAAGGAGCAGTAATAGTAATATAATAAGTAAGAATTAAACAAACAGAAATTACTAAGAATGGATAAACGAATCCTGAAACTAAGTGAAATCCAAAATTATTAATAAAGCCATACTTAGTCAAAATAGAAACTACTAAAAGTGGGAGTTGAATAATAATATAAGCAATACCAATAGTAATTGAAGTCTCCTAAGGGCCTGTGACGTTTGTAATTTACTAAGAACAACATATACACATATATTTTGATATATTTATATTTTGTTTATCGTCCATACTATTAAAAAAAACAACTATGTATTGATCAACTCACCGGGAAAAAGAATCGTTCAAGTAAATACATATGTGACAATTGATTCAGATATATACTTTTAATTATACTATTAAATTTTAAATTTGTCTTAAGATAAACGCCACGGAAAAGTAAACAAAACTTAAAGTGCCATGTGTAAAAGGAACACAGTTTGTTTAAGTCATATCTATTTTTTATCCTTCTTTTTCGCGTACACCAGCTTCGTATTTGGATACCCTAGAGGCCTAGATAATTCCAACTTTAGGACACTACTTGGGGTGAGTGGCCCTCTTCCATCCTAAAACGATTGAACACATTCTAAACAATTTATTACCTCTCACATTGGGTTTTGATTCTAGTACATATTAGTGAGTCCTAGCCAGGTAAATAGTTAGGAAGGGGTTGCGACTTTTGATTCTTGTCCTTCTATACCTTTTCGAAAGTTTCCTTCTTTTCTCTTACGTTTCCAAATGACTCGGTTGTTTTTGAATTTTAAATTTTATTGTTTTTGAATATTATTATGTTTTTGAATTTGAACTTATTTCATTCGCTAGTTTTTCCTTTGAATGGCCTTTTATTTCAAGTTGTCCCCAAGTTCTAGACAATTGAGAGTTAAAATAAAAACTTGATAAAAGAGTTGACAATTTTCCAGCCACTTATGAAATTTCTAGTTAAGCACAAATCCCTCTTTCCCTCCAAGGAGTTTTGGGTGCTGGTAGCCCAAAAATCCTTAGTGCAAAACTAAGAATGAAATTATTAGTTATTAAAGAATTAGCCGAGTCTTAATTCTTGGAATGAACTTACTTTCATCAGAAACACGTTGCTTTTTGTTTACAATTATGTTTTGTGAGTTTTTAGGTTTTAAAAATATAGACGACCAACCTTATAAAAAGGTCTTTTTCAAATTTAGGCAAAAAACTGTAGAAGTCATCATGAGTTTTGGCTAAAAATAGAGCAGTAAATGTAGGTTTAATTTCGCATCTCTCTTAAGCATTCCAGAAAAAAAAAATCTGAAAATCGTCCTACTAAGGGCCTATGGTGTATATTATCCTTGGCACATTTTAGAAGTTATAAAAAAAACATTCAAGTATCTACGAAGCATTATCTTATATGAAATATATACGGATTTTAGAAATATGAAGGACATTAAAAGAACTTAAGATGTGAAGTTAATATACTTACGCTAATTCCGGTTATTACTAGTGCAATTTTTCTGCCACAACGCGGCAAACAATTCGAACTTCTCATCAGAAAAAAATATTTTACTGATTTTCGCTTCTTTAACTATATCATTTTATGAGAATTGATAATTAGAAACTATTAGGTCCTTGAGAGAGATTTTGTTCGTTCAGCGTTTATCTTAGCCTCATTTAAATTGTTCTGATTAGTTCCGACATTTCGTACTTTGTAGTAAATCATACTTCGCAACCTAGTGAAAACTCCGATGCTTCAAATACAGGAAATAAATTAGCTGTTAGAAAAGCTTTATAGGAAGAAATTCTCAAATGAAAATCTGACCTGCCATTCAAGGTCTCTTAGTCTTTTCATTTAGTTTTTATTTCAGTTAGTTTTAGTTTTTCATTTAATTATTTAGTCTTTCGTTTTATTATGGTTTTATTGTAGTTAGTTTTAGTCTTTTATTTAATTATTTAGTCTTGCATTTCATTTTAGTTTCTTAACTTTTTGTTTTGTTTATTTAGTCTTTTATTTAGTTTTTTGGTTTATTTGGTCTTCTATTTCAGTTTTTTAGTCTTTCATTTTATTCTAGTTTTTTTTTTTTTTATTTTTATTGTACTTAGTTTAGTCTTCTATTTCAGTTTTTTAGCCTTTCATTTTAATCTTTTTTTTTTTAGTCTTTTATTTAGTTATTTAGTTTTTAATTTTATTCTAGTTTCTTATTTTGTATTTTTTTTTTGTTTATTTAGTCTTTTATTTAATTATTTAATATTTCATTTTATTATAGTTTTTTGTACATTTAGTCTTTTGCTTAGTAATTTAGTCTTTCCTTTTCTTCAAGTTTTTATTTAGTTCTTATTTTACTTAGTCTTAGTCTTTAATTTTTGTTATGTAGTTTTTAATTTTATTATAGTTTTAGTTCTTTTATTTATTTAGTCTTTTATTGAGTTATTTAGTCTTTCATTTTATTCTAGTTTTTTATTTAGTTTTTATCTTACCTAGTTTTAGTCTTCAATTTTTGTTATGTAGTTTTTCATTTTATTATAGTTTTAGTTTATTTATTTATTTAGTCTTTCATTTTATTCTAGTTTTTTGTTTAGTTTTATTCTACTTAGTTTTAGTCTTGTATTCTAGTTATTTAGTTTTTCATTTTATTCTAGTTTTTTCTTTTATTTACGTTCATTTGGTTTATTTAGTCACTTTATAACCGCTCAAATGAGGTGATTCTTCACTATGTTCTTTTGAGCTTCGTTTCTTAGTTTGCACTAAGGACGGCTGAGTGGAGGTTTCGGCCGAAATATTTGCATTTTCGGCCTTTTTTTTACTAACTCGTTTTCCTCCGACTTCTTTTTTTGTCATGCACGGGCAATGTAGTCTTGAAAATTATGTTGGATTTGCTATTGTTCTTTACTTTTCTCTCGCTTACATTTTTTTTCTCAATACAAGTTCTGGTCAACAATATTCAGGCAAAAGTGCCAAATATTTACCTAAATTACCAAATTACCATAAAATATCATAAGACTTTCAAAACGTAGGTATCAATGCTTAACCACCCTCAACTTAAAGAGAAATGGTGGGTACTAATACTATTAAAAAGGCACTGCACTGTGGGGGTTCTGGCCTCTCTTGCACCCAAATCAAATGCCCACGGCAGAAGTCCCTCCCCTGCATCCCAAAAACTATCAGGCCAAATTTTCACAAAATTTTTATTCATTAACGAAATTTTCATTTGTCTACAATTTATAATGAAAAGAGAAATCACCAATGCTACAGCACAAAAAAAAAAAAAAAAAAAAAAGAGACAGAAGGAGAAAAGGAAGACTGTTTTCCTAAATTAGTGATTAATATAGACCAGCACTTGAACGAGGCCTTAACCCTACTCATCCATACAATCACATAGGTCAAACAGCATAGCCACACACAATCAACCATAAAGAATAATCCATGGACAGGCAGTCATGTCGTCAATAAGTACAAGTCGTCATTTACCAAACAATAGAAAAAATAATTCAGAGGCAACACACAACATAAGGGCTCATCAGGAGAATACACTGGCCTATATAGGGTTTCGCCACTCTAAATTCTCTACCCAGCACAGTGTTGTGGCTACCACAGAATATCCATGGCATCCCCGCGTCAGGTATCACCCCCAAAATACATGCCTATGAAAAAAAAACAGCAAATGTAAAACAACCAAGTAAAACCAAAAACAAGCTTATCCTGTTAATATATCCCTCCCTTTAGCAACAATAGGTAAACTAAATATTATAAATTTTACCAAATCACAAATATTAACACAATGCAAAAAACCTGAATGAACTAAACAATTATAGATATATATATATATATATATATATATATATATATATATATATATATATATATATATATATATATATATATATATATATATATATATATATTCAAATCTGACTTTCCTTACTATAGCCTCTTCAAAATTACTAATTGTCTCGTTAGGAATGGTGATGAAGATATTGAAAAAAAAATGAGAATTTTGGATTGAATTTGCTTATCTTTACTGCCAACTGCGCCCTCTATTTTAATAAAATTTGAAAAATTACAAAAAGGTTATAACCGTTAAATCTTTGGGGAAGAAAAGACGAAAAGCAAATTATTGAATGTGAATTTTAAAGACTTTAAAGTTATCCAATTCAATCGTCACAAAGTTGAAAAGGAGGGACTAGAGTTTTAGTGTGGAAGGAGATTAAATATTGTTAATTTGGAAATACTTAAATAATATATTTTTCAAGAAGAGGAAAGTGACCAATAATGGAGCCATCAGGGGCTCCAGTCAAAATCCCCTATGGCTACCAAAATATGCAAGGACTAACAACAGTGCCTGTAATTAACCAGTACGGGCAAATGTTTATACCAATCCAACCTTCTAATAGCCCTAATAACATGTGCTTGCCTAATGTATCATCTTATGTACCAATGGTACCCACGCAAAATCGATACAGCCCACTACTTGATCAGGAGTACCCACCCTTACCAAGAAGCAGAGAAGCATATAGTGAACAGGAAATAGACATGTTTGATTGTGTTAACCCTTATGTTGTAGAAGGTGTGAACACTGAATTAGACAACAAATTAGCTACAAAAAGAAGAGCTACAGATACTGAGTGTCAACAACCTCAATCGAAAAAGTATAATGTAGTGAATAAGGATGGACTCTCATCCCAGGTTCCAAAAGATGGAAAGAAAGGGATAAATATGGAGCCAAACCAGAGACAGTGGGTGTCAACCAAATTAAATATTAATAAAGAATTTGATATACCAGAAGAAGAACTTTTCAAGATTGGAATGGTCATTGAAGTAAAGGAGGAAGAGGAATCAAAAAGATTTCAGACTTTCAAAGTGCATGAAAGAAATATTAAAAGAAAACAAGTTTGAGTTTGAAGTTTTTGCCCAAAGAAGGAAAATGGTTATTTTTGTAAAAAATGAGGTGGCAGCTGAGAAAATTTTGAAGCAAAGTCAAATGTGTGGTTTGGCAATAGAAGCCAAAAGAAGAGGTGAGACAGTAAGAGGGATAATCAAGGGAATACCCCTTGATGTTTCAGAGGATGATGTTTTAGATAGTTTAGATAGCCCAATTACAATAATTGGGGCCAAAAGGCAAAAAAGATTTAACAGAGAGACTAGAAAAATGGAAGACAGTCTAGCAATATTGATAACATTTGAAAATAATTTCCTTCCTCCAGTGGTCTGGATGGGGGGGAGGAGGCAGATTGTGCATGAATATAAGAGACAATTGCTACAATGTCATAAGTGCCAAAGATATGGACATGTAAAGAAATATTGCCCAGCAAAAGAAGAAATTTGCCTACGATGTGCTGGAAAGCATGCATCTGGACTGTGTCAAATGAAGAACAACAATCTACAAAATAAAACATCACTATACAAATGCATCAATTGTAATGGTAACCATCCATCAACTTCAATGCAATGTATTGTCAGGCAAAGGAATACTGAGATTCTAAAAGTTGCAGAAAGACATCGAATGAGTTTTAGAAGAGCAGAAATAGTTTATAGGTCATATGCTGAAGTGACTAACAAACAAGCACGTAAAGAACAAGCAAAAATCAACGTGCCTTTTAGGGATAATGAAAATAGTCAGATGCAGTAAAGAATAGTGAGTAATACTATAAATAAGATTGTGACTGGTCTAGTGTTGTCACCAGAAATTTTAAGCATAGAGAACCTGCCTATCAGAGAAAAAGTCGATAAACTCTGTAGTTTTATTGAAAGTTTGGGAATCATGCAAATGAATAGCAGCCATATTTTGAATCAGTGCATAAATAAATGACTGTTAAATCAAACATAACAATTATGTCTTGGAATGCAAGATCATTGGTTAAAGACTATTGCATTAAGAATAATATAGACGTTTTTTGCATTCAAGAGACTTATCTGAAACCATATATAAATCCATCATTCAGAGATTATAAAATAGTGAGATTAGATAGATGGAATAAAGAGAGAGGTGGAGTGATTATTGGAATTAATAAGGAAATCAATTATACCCCAATTTATTTGTCAATGCAGGAGGATTACCAAATGGAAGTTGTTGGATGTAAACTATATCTTAAAAATAGAGTAAAGCTGAATATATTCAATATTTATATACCAGACGGTAACCTACTCTTAAGTGATCGTGGTCTAGAAAAAATTATAGATACAGTGCCTGGAGGGGAGAAAGTATTGATTATAGGAGATTTAAATGCACACAACGGTCTTTGGTGTGGATGTGGAAATGATAATAGAAATGGAAAAACAACCTATGAATTTTTAATGAAAAACTCAGATATCTGCCTGCTTACCCCAAAGGATTTACCAACTAGAATTAATAGCAGAACAGGAAGATCATAGTGACCATAGGGTAAACCTCATTAGCATCAAAAGTATCAATAACAAGTGATAAGGAATCTAACCTGTATAGTGATCATTTTCCCATTTTGGTAGAGATTTCTCGAGATAATAGTATATACGCAAATTATGAAGAATCTAGTAAAGTTAATTTAAAGAAGATCAATTGGGAAGCTTTTAAGAATAAATTACAAGAGACAGACGTTCAGTCACGAGTGAACTGTTGTGAAGATGTCAGTTCGTATCGGTAAAGCTCCCCTTGGAAGAAAACCGAAACTACTGCTGGTCAAACTAAAACGCAACAGCCCCAATAGCCTTAAAAAGCGCCAACAAATAGTGAAGGGAGCTCCAGTACTCAGGACATCCAGCGATGATGAAATACAAAAAAACATATACATTAACCCTGATTTGACACGCACGCAGATTCAGAAACGAGCGGAATTCAGGAGAAACAAAGATGAAAGAGCAGCACAGTCTTCTGGTGGGAGCCATTGCTCCCAAACTGCGTAATGCGAATGTGAGACAATAGCCGAACAGCCAAAAGAGATAAACTTACTAGTTTTTAACGCACACAGTATGGTTGGAAAGTTCGACGAGCTTCAAGCATTCCTCTACGAAAACTCTCGATACGATGTAATATGCATTTCTGAAACTTGGTTTCATGAAAAAATACTATCGACTAGATTTGGAATACCAGAATATGAAGTTTTTAGGAAGGATAACACGGCAAAACCACAGGGAAGTGGAGTGGCGATACTTTCAAGGGAAAACTTACACATATACGAGCACAGTAGTTTCTCTAATAAGACAATAGACGCCATAACTTGTGTTATGCCAACTTCTAACGATGGTTCTCGCCTGGCAATTCTAGCCGTGTACCGGTCAACAGCAACTTATAAGAAGCCGAGAGAGGGACTGACAGCAGATCGTGAATTTTCTGCCTACCTGGAGAAGATCTGTAACAAATTTAAATCCGTAGTGATATGCGGAGACCTAAACATACCTGAAATGGATTGGAAAAATCATTCCTTCAGGATGAGAAGCCAGAACTCAAAAGATCAACTAATACACTATCTTGACCTCACTAGCGAGTTGAACCTAGCGCAGAGTGTCCTCGAGCCTACGCGTCAAACCAATACTTTGGAAGTTGTATTCAACACGCCCATGGTAGACCTACTCGTTACAAAAACAGTCGTTAACCCCGTTACAAGCGACCACGAACATGCTGTCCACTGCCAAGTCCGTGCTGAACAACTCAAAATTCGTACACAGGATGATGGACCCACTTTTAAATTAAACTTCCATAAAACAGACATAACAAAACTCAAAATAATACTAGAGCATACCGATTGGGACAACCTTGTGTATAACCTACCAATCGCCAAAGCCTGGGAAGTTTTCTATGGCATACTTCACCGAGCCGTTACTCAAACCAAACCATTCAGGAACAAAAAACACATTGGAAAAGGGAGATTCCTTCCCAAGCACATAAGAAAGCTCATCAGGGACCGGAGGAAGTCATATAGGGATTACAAAGCCTCTGGAAGCCTAAGTAGACTCGCCAAGCTTCAGAAACTCAGCTCAAAATGTAGAAAAGCTATCAGAAACTACAACAAAGATTGCGAACGAGAAGAATTCCAGAAAATAAGAACAAAAAGCGATTTCTACAACCTGTGCAAACGCAAGCTAGGTCAGCAACAGAAACTACCAACACTAATAGATCGAGGTGATGTGGTCCATAGCACTAGCCTAGATAAGGCGAATGCTCTTGTAAAATTCTTCGCCAGTACGTTCACTGTTGATGATGGCTATTTACCTCAACTCCAAGACTCACACCCAGGAAGCGAGCTCCACAGCATTGGCTTCACGCCAGGAAGTGTTCTAAGAGCAATGAAGGGCATGAAAGCGTCAAAAGCACTCAATCCTGATGGCATCCCGTCCTTCATCTTGAAAGAAGTGAGAGACGAGCTATGTGAACCTCTGGCAATACTTTTCCAAATCTCATTCGAGCAATGCAAGTTTCCTACTTCCTGGAAGCTATCCCATGTAACACCTATTTTCAAAGGAAAAGGGAAACGGAGTGACCCGGAGAATTATCGCCCGATCAGCCTTACTTCACCTTTCCTGAAAATCATGGAAAGGGTCATAGTGGAAAAGTTAAACTCGCACCTCGAATTGAACAACCTCATCTCAGATCATCAGCATGGCTTCCGTAAAAATCGTTCAACTGTTTCCCAACTAGTAGTGATACACGACTACATCCAGTCTACCCTTGACCGTGGGATTCCAATAGATATTATCCTAATCGATCTACTTAAGGCCTTCGACCGAATATCCTTGCGAAAACTCATCCACTGCCTTGAAGTCTATGGAATCCAGGGACAGCTAAAAAATTGGCTCTCAGCGTACTTGAATGATAGAAAAATAGCAGTCAAGGTTGCAGACACACTATCCACATGGACAGATGCAACCAGTGGCGTCCCACAAGGTAGTGTTCTCGGCCCAGTCTTGTTCGTCATGTACATAAACATTTGCATAAATGCCATTTCCCAAACCGACTTCGGCCTGTTTGCAGACGATACGAAGCTCCTGGGAGAAGCTAGTGCATCATCACGAATCCAAAGCGACTTGGACGCCCTGACAGAGAAGCTCGAAGAATGGCAACTTTGTCCAAATTTAGCAAAATGCTCTGTCGTCCATCTTGGCCGCCAAAATCCGATGTACACATACAAAATGAAAGGTATCGACCTGACAAAATCTACCTGTGAAAAGGACCTAGGTGTAATTCTGAGCTTGGACCTCAAACCAGAAAAGCATATCGGCCTGGTTGTGCGTAAAGCGTCGAATACTCTCTGGCTACTCAGTCATTCCCTACGATACCTTGACAATCACTCAAAGATCTTAGCATACACAAGCTACGTCTGGCCACAGCTTGAATACGCCACTGTCATCTGGTCACCATATCTCAAAAAGGATATTGACAGAATAGAACGGGTCCAGAAACGCTGTGTAAAAGGACTTCAAGGATTCAGAAACCTTCCGTATGACGAAGCTCTAAGAAGGCTCACTCTCCATAAACTTGAGACAAGAAGAACGATCTTAGACTTAAAAACCCTCTTCAAGATAGTTCATGAGAATTTTGGGAACGTAAAAGACAAGCTTGTTCAAATAACTCCCCAAAGCAACACAAGATCGCACAGTCTGCAATTGGAGCCCGTGAAGATAAAGATTGCAAGATCTAATTCTTACCAACATTCGTTCATACCCCGGGTCATCAGGATCTGGAACAAACCAGTTGGAACAGTTCTGGAACAAGTCGAAATACCATTCCCAGTCGAAAAGATGAAATCACTGGAAGCCTTCTCCAATAGCCTAAACATAAACATACCATATCTCGAGACTTTTAACGTAGGACGACTTTAAATGGAAATCATGCCGCAGTCGATCCGCTCTTCGCCCTGCCATAACATTTTTCTTTTAAAAAGGTGTCAGTTGTATAGAAATTATGTATTGAGAGGCGTGAGGAATAAAGTTATTTATTTATTTATTTATAATGGGAAAATAGAGACATTTCAAAATTCACTCCTAGAAATAGCACAAGAACTGGCTCCAAAAAGTGAAAGAGGTCCTAGTCACCGCAAACTGAGTGTTTGGTGGAACAATGAATGTACAATTGCAAAGAAACAGTTATTAGAAGCAAGAAGAAGGTACAGGCAGCTCCCAAACTTTGAAAACTTTCTAATGTGTCAAAGACAATATGCAGCCTTAGGCGCCAAACATTGGAAGCAAAGAAAAATTCGTATCGAGAATTTCTGGAGAAGTTAGATTTTAGACAACCTGCAAGTAGAGTTTTTAAAACGGTGAAAAAACTGATTTCAGGGAATAAAGAAGATAATCGTAACCCACCCTTGATTGTTAATGAAGAGGAGATAGTGGAAGAACAAGAGAAAGCGAATAAAGCATTAGATTTTGTAGAGTCAGTGATTGGAAGACCAGACGATTTTAATGATGAGGAACAACTTACATTTGCTAAGGTAATGAGACTCTCTAAAATAGAAAATGATATAGATTATAATAGACATTTTACAGTAGAGGAGATAAACAAAGTGATTCAAAAGTTACCATTAACAGCACCAGGGTTAGACATGATTTACCCACAGTATATCAAACATTTAAGTGACAAATGGAAAAAAGACATTGTTAGAAATCATTAACAAGGCCTGGGAAGATGGAAAATTTCCGAAAAAATGGAAGGATGGGGTAGTGACTATGATTCCTAAACAAGGCAAGATAATTCAAAAATTGAAAACTTAAGGATGATTACTCTACTACCTGTCTTAGGAAAAGTCTATGAAAGAATGGTTAAGGAGGGGCTTACATGGAAAGTGGAAAAAACTAACACTTTGAAAGATGTTCAATGTGGTTTTAGAAAGAACAGATCTACTACAGAAATGTTACAAATGTTTGTAAATGACGCAGTATATTGTTTGGAAAATAAGAAAATCTGTTTAGTGGTTTTCTTCGATGTGAGTAGTGCTTTTGATAGTATGGTTCATCGACATATATTAGAAGGAGTGATTGCAGCAAATGTTAGAGGACGTTTACTACGATTTTCTTATGATTATCTACAAGAACGAGAAGTGACAGTAAAAGTGGGCAAAGTATACTCGGAAAGAAAGGTACTGAGAAAACGCGGTGTTCCACAAGGCTCCTCATTGGGACCTGATTATTACAACATAAGTGAATATGATATACCACTGGATACAGGAGAAGATAGAGCTGCAATTTTCGCTGATGATAATGGAATGTGGATAGTGTGTGATAGCATTGAGGAGGGGCAAAGGGTGGCCCAGGAGAAAATAAAATTAGTGGAAATGTGGGCCAAGGTAAATTGTGTGCAGTTTTCGGTCCATAAAACAAAAGCAATGATAATCACGTGAAGGAAAAAGTATGCGACTCCTCTCCTTTTTCTAAATGGTGAGCAAATTGAAATCGTAATGAATTCAAACGGCTTGGAATTACAATTGATAGAAATCTGACGTTTAAAAGTCATATAAGACAGTTAAAGAGAGCATGTGTCAAAAGATTAAATATTATGAAAATGTTAAGTGGAGCAAATTTTGGCCCAAAACACGACTTTTTGATGGAATTTTATATAAAATACATAAGAGCAAAATTAGAATACGGAGGAATAATTTATATGGCAGCGTCAAAGTTGTTGTTAGAGGAGCTGGAAACTATTCAATACAACGCTTTAAGGACAGCTTTTGGAGCAAGAAAGACAACTCCAAGGAGCTTTCTGGAATCAGAGAGTGGAATTGAAAAGCTAGGCAGCAGGAGAGACATAGCAACATTAAAGTTTTTGCAGAAGACATGGATAGCTGACCAGTCAAACCCAATTAAATCAAGAATGCTAAAAGAGGGAAGATTGTGGTGTTCATGGAAAAAACATTTCGGTATTGTGAGGGCAAAGGAGATAATGGAAGAGTTTCAAATGGATTGTCAGTTGACATCAATGTTGAGAGTGCCCAATATGTTCATAACCCCTCAGTGGGAATCCATTCCATACCAGTGCAATACTGAATTTGAAAAGCGGGATAATCTAGATTGTGATCAATCATTCAAGATGACAAAAGAGATGCAATATCTTGACACTGTAGATATCTTCACAGATGCATCAAAAGTGGACAATAAAGTGGGGGCTGCTTTTGTAATCCCCTCCAAAAATATAGTTAAATTGATCAAATTAAGTGACATAACTACAGTGTTTCAAGCAGAATTAGTTGCAATAGCCAAAGCAGTGAGATACTTAATAGATTCTGCATCTCCAGGTGAAAATTATAGAATTTGCTCGGATTCAAAGAGTGGTTTGGAGGCAATAAAGAATATTTATGTAGAAAATAAAGTAGCTCCCGAAGTGATTTATTGCCATGAAGAATTACAGAAACTACTGGAAAAAGGAGTAACTATCACATTGGATTGGGTACCTGGAAATGCGAACATTAGTGGAAATGAAATGGCCGACACTGCAGCAAAACAAGCATCCATAGAAGACGGGCAACCACTTGCAAGTGTTACGCCCAGGATGGTTAATCAAATTGGAGAAGTGATAAAGAAATTGAAAATAAGGATACTCGAGGACACTCGTGCGTTCTCAACAAATAAATTTATTATACAAAAGAAAGAAAGGCGATTTGAAAAGAAAATGTATGGAGCGCTATGTAAATCTGAAGCCAGGGTGATATTTAGACTAAGGTCAGGTCATGCAGGAACTCAGGCATATAGAGCCCGTTTTTATAATGATGATCCGAGATGTACATTTTGTGGAAATGAGGAAACGGTAGAACATCTTTTATTCGATTGTGAAGGAACAGAAGACAGTAGGAAGGATATTAGAAAATTTATTAGGGAAAACAGAATTCGACAGAATAGTGACATACTAAGCGGAGCAGGCTTGAACAGTGATTGTGCTGATGGACTTAAGTTGATATGCAAGTTTTTAAAGGATATTAATCGGATAAATCTTATATAAACCAAGTGGTATAGTGATCATAGTATAAGAAGCCTCCTGAGTCCTTGCAGGAAGAGAGGAGGAATCATACAGTTCAATTCAATTCACCGTTAAATCTTTTATCTGAAATTTAGCGCCCCAAAGGTTTCTGTACCCAGGGCAGTGCCCCCTCTATCATCTTCCTAAAACCACCTCTGCCATTGCAGCACCAAGTCCCCAGAAACCAACACAGCTACCTATGTTAGCTTCCCCTTCACCCCAATCTCTTCAAGGCTTCCCTCTTTACTCCTTCCTATGGAATTTTTAAGGAATGCAATAGGGACAAAATGAATGCACAATAGGGATAGAGGAAATGAAAAAGCACAAAAAAGAGAAGAAATGGAATAAGTGGATAAGTAGAATAGAATAATGGAGAAAACAGAAATAGAAACTAGAAATGGAATACAATAGATTTAATTCTTTGAAACGGCTTACCAGTTGAAGCTGAAGGTCTTTGATCTTCTTTTCGTATCTCTTCAACATAGCCTTGTCATTAACGACCTCATTGACAACTGGCTTGTTCATGATTGTTTTTGCTCCAGTTGCAAATCTACAATAGAAGCGTTTATTCAGCTAACATCTTCACTCACTTCACTCATTCATTCACTCAATCATTCACTTCGGTCAGTGTCTCAATCTTACTATCCTTAAGTCTTATTATACGGTGGGAAAAAATCCTGAAACATTATGAAAAAAAGCAGCACTTCAAACTTTACAGTGGACTACGAATAGGACTACAAATATACAAACCTTCAAGCCTCTGAATATAATAGCTCTATTCCATGAATCTTCATTTCGGCCTGCTTTTTTGGAAAAAAGGCAAATCTGAGATGTAAATCATATACTACGGTAAAACCTACCAGAAACCAAATAAAATATTTTGCAAAATCATCTTTTTTACAAAAGTTTTGTAAGGCATAATTAGGCTGTTTAACACACCTCCTCATCGTTTTTATTTTATATTTAAAGAAAATTTTTCTTTTCTGCTTCATCTTGAAGGCTGCCCTCAATTTCAGGTTAGATTTATCGACAAGTCTATCGTATTTATAGACAAGAACTTATTAGCTCAATTCACGGAAGATACGACATAAACATGAGTATACAAACAAATAAAACTCAAGATGGTGAGATATTGAATAAACTGAAAACATAATGAAGGGACAAAGATTAATAAACTAATAATATTTCAATTATGTTATTAATTATAGATTATAATCTTTAATTATTTGTTATTAGCTTCAGTCTAAAGTGTATGATTTAGACCACAAAATGTTTATAATACCAAATAGGTCAACATTGAAGTCTGTTTGCATTTACTACAAATTACTTATATTTTAGAGCTAATCGGTATTTTGAAACAAAAATAATAATAATTATTATTTAACTATCATTAATGATACTTGGGTTATAGTACATGCTATACATGTGGTCTGTAGCAGACACTACAACAACTGTAAAGTGTAGTGAACTAAAAGTTGTTAATTAGTTAAAAGTGTTGGAGAGAAAATTGTATCATCTTGCGGATATTAGAGGCTCTAGTCGTAAGGGACACATTAGTCTCCTTCTTATCCCTTCTCAGTAGTTCCCCCATCTCTTTTCTTTCTTTGGCTTATTATAAGAGTTTTACAAAATATTAAAAAGGATAGTATATGAGAGAAAAATGTTAGTCGATTTGGATGCTGAATGACTCTAGTGAGGTAATGAAGGATCGAGCCTGATTGATGCAAAAGATGTTTCCGAATCCCTGGGTCTAAAATTAAAATTTTTTAAAATATTCTTCAAATCGTTCATCCTTAAAGGAATAGCTGCCTCGCAACCATTGCTATTTTAACTTATACTTTTAATACAACTAAATTATAATTCGAATCATTTACAGTGATTGAATACGAAAAAAGAAATTTACCTCAAAAAAAAAAAAAAAACCTTTTAGGTTATGTTTCTTTGTTTAACCTGACTCGCAGCTAGCTCTTGGATGTTTTTTTTTATTAGCTTTTAAGCCTAAAATTCAGAAACACCAAATAATTGATGGCCTAATGCTACAATTAGTTTAATGTGTTTAACCATTATTTAATTAGCTTAATCATTAGTTAATGTGGATACAAAATGTTATTACTACCGATAGTGTACGAAAAACACCAAAAGGATATACAAAACACAGCCGACACGTGACTTGAAATCATACCAAAAACTGTATCGGAACCAAAACGTCGATGTGAAATCGAGATTATTATTAGGTTCAAGAAAAAATTTTGGCATTGTTCTATTAATGCTAAAAACATATTTTAACCTAAGAAATCATGGTAATGAACGCGGCCTATTTTGTCGGTGAACATACATTCGTTTCTTTTTTTCTTCTAATTAATTTAGTGTATTTCTGCGAAACCAGATCATAGGCTTGTTGAGTCTTAGTTCAGCACCAAGGTATCGTAAGTTCAAGTTTATTACCCTTAGTTCCCGCATGCTGCGATTCGTGTAAAAACAAAATTCGAGCTACGCCTTAAATACATAGAAAAATAGCACAAAAAGACTAAAAATCGCAGGCATAATGCATAGAAATCGCAAATACCCTTACCTTTCCTTGTTTAATTTGACTCTAAACACATTTGCAGCTGTTATACTTTCATTAATACAACGAAATAATCAACAAACCAATGGAATTGGTTAGAGATCTAACAGAAATAATCTGTTTTTAATAATTCGCACATTTATTTTAGTTTTTCGCAAGACTTGTCATAGGTGATGGAAAACTACAACGCATGCGGATCTGGGTTACTCCCGCAAAATGCTGGTAAAAAATCTTTCGTAATCCGCAGAATCGCTGCGTTCTCCCCAAAAAGCAGAGTGGGAAAACAAGGGTCCCAGGTAATACTGTATCTCAAATATCTATTTGATTGTTTTTCATTTGAACACTCATGTCCAAGTTCTTGCATTTATTCGAATTTAAGTTCTACTGTAAGTAAGTAAGTAAGACGGCACTAGATCCTTAAGGTCCAAACCGGCGTTGTTGATCTCTGTTTCATGGCCCTTCAGCCAGGAAGTGCAATGGGGAGTTGGGGGCCAACCATCCTGTGCTTTCGTACACCCTTCCTGCTTACCTTCCCCAGATTTCTCCAGGTACCCAATTAGAGCTGGGTCGACTTTCGCTGGGCTTACAGAGTCGCGCCACTGACCCCCGTCCCAAACTAAATAACTGGTCACAACTAGGATTGAACCCGTGCCCCTTGGACACAGAATTCCCAAACCAGCACGCCAACCACTCAGCCACCGTATGATTACTACTATATGATTTCAAAAATGAACATCCGATATTTTCGTTTTCTACTGGCGATAATTCAATAAACCATGATACAGCACACCTCTGGAAACTTTTTTTTCGCTTACCTTAAAGTAGAAAGAGTTTCATCAACCGATGCGGGTGATATGGCACATATGATGGCTGTCCTTGCGTTGCCACCCAGCGAATTGCGTAGGATATGTGTGAGTTTGTTGTCTCTGAAATTTACGTGCCTGCAAATGAAATCACCAAATTGGTAAAAGGAAAATATCATGGGTAAGGAAAGATTAATAATTAAAGAAAAAGTAAGATCTCAGATAACATTGCCCAAATATACAAAAAAGCAAGGAGAAAACAAACCATTAACCAAACTTTAACCAAACTTGGTTAAAAAGAAAACCATTAACCAAGTCCTTTTTACAATTAAATTGGTCTTTATTTAAATTGCATAGAAAGGTTGTTCTCTTTTAAGTTTAATTATGTTTCTTCGTGGTTTAGTTTTACTTATTCTTAACACATACAGATTGCATCTTTATATAATGAAAACATTATTTTGCTTCATTGTTTAGAATTTAAGGTTGTCTCTCCAATTGAAAGATATGAACATTACTTATCTCTATAAATGTTAGTATATAATATGCATTTATCTCTATAAGTATTAATATATAATATATATTTATCTCCATAAATATTACTATATAATATACATTTATCTCTATAAATATTAACATCTCATATAAGTGTTATAATGTATAGCATTATAAAGATTACATTATAACGATTAGAATATTATTATTATTGATATAATAATTAATAAAATATAATAATTTATATAATATAATATTATTATTATTAATATAATAATTATGTTATTAACATTATAAAGATTAGAATATTGGAAGCTACAGTGATGACAGTGGTCAAATATGGCTCTGAAGCATGGGCACTCCGAAAGGCAGATGAAAATTTACTAGATGTTTTCCAGAGAAATTGCCTAAGGATTGTTCTGGGTACCCGGCTGACTGACCGTATTTCAAACAGTAGGTTGTACGAAAAGTGTGGTTCAATCCCGCTTTCTGGGGCTATAATGACGAAAAGGTTGAGATGGCTAGACCACGTTCTACGGATGAAGGATGACATATTACCGAAGATTGTCCTTTTTGGCCAACCGTCTGGTGCTACACGGAAAGCAGGTCGTCCTTGTCTGGGTTGGGAGGATGTCATAAATAGAGATTTAAAGGAAATGGGAAATTCTTGGGAGGGTGTAAAGAGGGAGGCTTTAAATAGATTAGGTTGGAGGAGGAGCGTGCGTAGCTGTGTTGGCCTCAGGCGGCTTGGTGCTGCAGTGAGTTATTAGTAGTAGTAGTAGTAGTTATAATGTATAAAATATGATATACTTTTTATATCTCATTAAAATTATATTAGATGTAAGTAAGTAAGTAAGTGCTTTTATTACCCGAAAATTCACTAGATTTACATCGGAGTACGACAAAACTACTGACACATGACAGCAAGCCACGGGTTCGTCCTTCCCTTAGCCTTTTCCAGGAAATTCTCTACGACCCGGTTAATGCAAACTGTTGGATCGGACACTCCGTATTTACGCATGATATACGAGTTCTTCGTCCACGGAGGAAGTCTCAGAAGGAACTTCGCGAATCGAAAAAACAGAACTCTTAAAAAACAGAAATTTAAAAAAACAGAAGGATCTGCGCATGCGCCGACGAGTCAAACGCCCGGCTTACATCAAAAGAGCCAATAACTAATGGGTCACCCGTTGCCTCAGAATCAGACAAAATAGTAGCAAGGGCGAACAGAGCATCAGCGCAACCAAGACCTACCGTAAAGCCAAACTGGTAGTTTGGCATTTGGCAACAGTTTCTAACATTCGGCAATATAAGCATTTCAAAAAGCTTACATAAAACTGGCGACACAGTAATTGGGCGATAGGAGGAGCATATATTAGCTGGCTTCCCTTTTTTCAGGATGGGCGTAAGTTGTCCTCTACAGAAAACATCGGGCACAATACCGACTACGAATATGATCTGGTACAATAATGTTAACATTTCATATAAAAGACGAGTACCATTCACAAGGTGAAGTGCACACAAACCGTCAACTCCGCGCGATTTTTTCTTTTTCAATTTAAAGACATTTGCAGTTACATCTGAAACAGTTACGGTAAAGTCCGGAAAACTCGAATTTGATAACACAGATTCAAGTTGCTAGATATATGGCCTTGCTACACTGGGATCTAGGGCACTAAATTCGCTCGTATAGTAGGCTTGCCAGTCGTTTGGGTCACAAGGCATGGACTTAGGCGTTTCTTGGCGGTCTTTCATGCGATCTTTCCGTAGACGACTTGGATCGTTGATTATTCTCTCTGTATATTCATGTTTCACATTTGTACGATGCTGCTTGAGGGCTTTCTCAAATTTACGTTTTGGGTGTTTACGGAGACAATTCAACACGCCGGATTTTGGACGACCGCCTTCCCTCCATACCGAGAACCAAAACTCAGCATCTTGACACGCTTTCACAAGCTCCCGATTCTTTGAGAACCCAGGGATTTCAGTATGTTTACGAATTTTCCTAGCGGGAACAGCGGTCTTTTCTGCGGTTAGTAGTGCATGGGTGATTTCAGCACAAAAGTTATTGACCTGTATTTTAGTTTCTTGGATATTCCTTTGCACGTTGGCTAGTAGGAGATTATATGGTACATTGATCTTCTGCAGCGTCTTGTCGAGCACTGTCTGATAAAGAGGAAAGTCGGCCTTTAACCAATCCTTTATTTCGTACCACTGTGAAGAACTTTTTTTCTTAGGAATACACACATTAACACATGCTTCAATGGGGATATGGTCGGTGGAGTGACTTCCCATTAGCACGCTAACTGTGCCACTCACGTTTAATGTGCATGCGACATGGTCTATATTTGAAACTGAACCACTAGTGTGTACGAAAGTAAAATCATTGTCTTTTGGAAGCACACGATACCGATTTTCCAATATGCTTAGGATCAACTGGGACCGAGGAGACGAGTCGTCGGCTAGATCACAGTTGTAGTCTCCGATTGTAACGCATTCCAGTTTGGACAACATAATGGTCTTGAGGCACTTCGCAAGAGCACGCACTGCCTTTGAAAATCGGTTATCTGATTCTTCGTCGCTGTAGTTTGTGGGGAGGTAGACATTGACGATCACAAGATTCCCAGCTCTTAAAACCATAAAGTTTTCAGCTGTATGAAGACTCTCGGAATCAACTGCAGAGCTACATACGATCGCTAGTCCGCCAGAGGGTCTTCTACGTTGACGAGACTTTGCTGGGACAAAATAAAATGTATGATCGTCTGAAAACTTGAGCAGGCTGAAACTATCACTTGTCAGCAGATGTTCTTGGATGCATAGAATATTGCCTCGCCGCCATAATTCTTCAATTAAGGGGATTCTGTGAGACACACCTCCGTTCAAGTTCCACGACACGATCTTAGTACTTGCATGCTGTTCATTCATCGGAGCGTTTTTGCTTTCCAATTTGCTTTTTCATCTCAGGACATTGGAATGACTGACAGGTATGTTTTGTCGATTTACATGCTGCACAGCCAATTGGATTCGTGCAGGGGGTAGTAGCATTTGACGTATGGCCAAGGACACCGCAACGGGGACAAACCTGGGGAGCGGAACACGCTGCTGAAATGTGACCGAATTTCTGGCATTTATAGCATCGTTTTGGAAGGTACACAAACTCTTCAATCGGAAAACGTTCAAACTCTAGTTTTGGCAGACTTTTCATGGCCAGACCTAGCTGATAGACAACTTATAGGTTCGACTTCTACCACACTGCTCTGCCCTTTCGCAGCCTGAAACGCAGTTTTTCACCTTATCGGCATCATATGTAGTCGGAATGTTTTTGATCACACCTATAAAAACTGGGGATTTCACCCTAGCTTCTACACTTTGCGACTTCTGGTTGATAGAAGAGGCAATGCTGTTTGCCTTGACCTTCGTTTTAACTGCAAGTCGCCATTCAGATCGACTTCTTTTCAATTCACCATCATCGACTGACAGGTCTTCTCCACACATACTCATCAAAAATTGTTTTCGTTCCTCCGGCGTGGTAGTGGGGGGTGGGTTCTTTAAAACTACGGAATAGGGTAATGGAGAAAGTCTATCTGGTGCAGGATTGGGTTGGTTTCCGACACTTACAGATTTGCCGGGAGGTCACGGGATTGGGACTTGGTTGTAGCGCTCAAGAAAACCCGAGAACTGCCGTCGCATTTCATTCACTGTCGATATGACACATGCGCCTACTTCTGCTCCACTGGCCAGTACTTCTTGAGGATCAAATATAACGAACTTGGGAAGTTCTATTCTTTCTTTAGCGCATCTTGCAAAAAGTTTAGCAATATCCATTAAATTGTCCTCATCTTGGACGCATTTCGTAAATCGATCACCAGTTTTGGCCTCATTGAACGCGATATGTAGTTCAACACAGGATTTAGTATTATAGTCTCCCCCATGCTTGAAGCAAGTTACTGAAATCACCCAGGAACAAGGGAAGCGTAAGGACCCCCTCACCTATTCCCCGCAATTTACGGGTAACTGAATACCGGCGGGTACAGTACGGCGCTTCAGGGGGGTTCCTTCCCCTCTTCTGCTTGTTCTGAGAAAAAATCAACACCTTAATGAAATGGAAACAAAGATGGCGCTCTATGAATTTTGCAATATAGATGGCGGGCCAGTCTACTTGAGAAAAAAGATGGCGCTAATAAAAGTACCCAGAGAGAAAGACCTATTCTAGGAACTGGAGAAAATCTCTCAAATAAATTTAACTATACATCTATCATTAGAGGGTATATATCAATATGAAGATATCCTCAAAGCAATGCAATAGCCTTATCCCATTAACAGCAAACAAGCAAATTCAGCTGCAATAACTCTGGCAATAAGGTCTTTTTCTTTAGAAATTTAACTATCTAATTCTTTAAAATTATAACTGTATAATATATAAATATTATTTATCTACGAGTCTAAATATTATTTTGGTTCACTGCTCAAGATTTGAGATTGTCTCTCCAATTAGGCGAGTTGAATTATTTATTTTGCTGTGATTCTATTAATAAGACCATCGGTCTTGTGCATCTGTTACTGCGAAAGCTTATCCAGAAAGGGGCTTAGGGGTTGGAAACCCCACCCCTAAAAAAAAGTGTTAGTCGAACCCATAAAAACGCAACGAAATGAATATAACATTTCTGTTATGCATTTTTAACGTTTTTAAACCCCCCCCCCAAAAAAAAAAATTGTTTGTACCCCCCCCCCAAAAAAATAAATATTTTAGTGCCCCTCTCCCTCAAAAAATCCTTACATACCCACACAAACCCCACCCAGCAATGGATTTCCCATATGATCAGGGATCGGCAAGTAATACTGGAGTTAAAAAGAAAAAAAAATCACAGACTTGTCGAAATGGTTGCCCTCCAAAGAGGGGTAATTTTTCCGTTTTATGTGGGACCCTATCACGAACAGTCTAAGCAGGCTATCAGAAGGGCATTCCGAGTACACTCAAGTCTACGCTGATAAATATCCAAAATTAAATTTTCTGTAATTACTTACAATAGATTCCCGCAATTTTTTACAAGATTACTCTGTTTTCAAGATAATTTACCGGGGGCTTTTCTTTCCCGTTTCTCAATGCTGCTGGAAAGCGACACAAAGAAGATAAGGAGATGAAGCTATGAGAAGGCGAAAAAAATCTGAACAGAAAGGTGGGGTACAACGAAACAAAAGAAATGACTCAAGAGTTGGACCCCAAGCTGACAAAACATCTATTATGACTTAATAGGCCTGAAATACGAATGGTTATGGAAACAATTGCACTGAGAATGCTCAGGGAGTCATCGTACCAAACAGGAATAGCTAGTTCCCTGGTTTGCGAAAAATGCTATATGGCTGTAGAAACAAAAAGGCATCTGATGGAAGAATTTCCGGTCGGTATTAGAAGCCAGTTGGAGATATTTTATCAACTGAATATTAAGCTGAAAAACACGATATGGGTGTAGAAACAAAAAGGCATCTGATGGGACAAATTCCGGTCGGCATTAGATGCCAGTTGGAGATATTTTATCAACTAAATGTTAAACTGAAAAACACGATATGGGTGTAGAAATAAAAAAGCATCTGATGGGAGAACTTCCGGTCGGCATTAGATGCCAGTTGGAGATATTTTATCAACTGAATATTAAGCTGAAAAACACGACATGGGTGTAGAAACAAAAAGACATCTGATGGGACAAATTCCGGTCGGCATAAGATGCCAGTTGGAGATATTTTATCAACTGAATATTAACTGAAAAACACGATATCGGCGTAGAAATAAAAAAGCATCTGATGGGAGAATCTCCGGTCGGCATTAGATGCCAGTTGGAGATATTTTATCAACAAATTATTAAGCCGGATGACACAGTTAGTGATGGTAATGCCCGATAGTTTGCAAAATACATGGTATAGATATGAAACTAAACATCCCTCCTCCCTTTCCACTACCAATAAGTAGTTTTGTTTTTGCATGTGGAGGTAAAAGGCGTTTGTGGTCTGGGCCTCGACTCAGTTTGGTAATAACAATAAGCTATATAGGACTGAATTCAAATACCAAACATAGAAAACGAATATTATTTCGTAGATGTCTTTGTCGTGATAATAATTAATGCACAGAAAAATGAAAACAATGCAGATTATAAACTCATAGGTAAGTTGTAACTTCTTAACGAAAACCTTAAATGTCTTTTAATAACATATTGAGAAAGCCCGACGGATATTTTTCCTCTTTTTTTTCAAATAAAGGATGAGTCAACAGATTTAAGGTAATAGCTAATCAAACAAAACTGAAAATGCAGCGAGACCTAAAACCAAGCCGAAAAAATTACCTCTCATTTTTACTCAGTTGGTCAATAACCTTTCCCAGGGCGCTGAGACTAACGTTGATGGCACACCCTTCTTTGAATCTTCCGCCGGTGGCTCCTGTTTGATTGACTTTTTCAGACCCAGCCAAATCAACTAGATTTAGATGAGAGAGTTGAATGGCGATTTCATCGCTACCAGTCTCACAGCGACTTCTGCTCTCAATAATCTGAAAAAAGGATGAGTCATACTTCAGTATCGCAGAACATAGGTAGAAAGTAAATGACCAACCCTTAGAGGAGATGGGATTTGGGAAATTTTTACCTATTGAGATGGGGTACGGGGGAGGATTCTAACTCGAAAGAAGTTGATTATGAGATCACTAGTTTTCAAAATCTCTGGGAGTAAAGAAGGGAACTTCACAAACAGCAGAAAAAACAGCTTTATAGTGTAAAAGGGTACTGAAAAAAAAGAAACTGTACGACCTTCCACATCACGATAGGAACCGAACAAGTATTACTGCAAATAACGTAAGGTGGTTATTCGCAACAAGCCATGTATTAACGTACGAAAAATGTCGTTCAGTCCCGACTTTTAGGGCTACAATGAGACACGTTCTGAGGATGAAGAGTGACAGATTACCAAATATCCTTGTCGGCCAACCGTCTAGGGTAAATGAAAAGCAGTTCGTCCCCAAATGGGGTGGATGGATGTCACAAGGAAAGATTTAAGGGAAATGACAGCTTCTTGGGAGGATGTAAAGAGGGAGCCTTTGAATAGATCTTCATGGAAAAGGAGCGTACGTGGCTGTGTTGGCCTCAGACGGCATGATGCTGCAATGAGTTGTTAGTAGTAGTATGAATTAACGGCAAAAAGGTGTCGGCCTTAAATATTCAATGGAAGACGAAGCTGGCTTATAAGACTGGTAGTGAAATTTTCTCGAATGTCTCGTAATTGAAAATTACCTGTAATTAATTGTGGTAATTGCAAAAAAGCAAGGTAATTGGATATTGACTATACTTCCATTGTCTTATAAACTTATCTTAATAAACTGTGTCTTGGTTATGGTTAGACATAGACATAGACATTTTTTTATTTTCATCCAAAACATATAAAATAAACAAAAAATTTACCATTAACGAAAACTCTTAAGACAAAAGAGTCCTGGTTTAGCAAGCTTTCAAAATATTATCCCCTACAAGAAAGTTCTGATTTAAAAAAAAAGATAAAGGAAACGTAAAGATTGTTTAAAGTCAAAAATATAATAATTTGAATTTGGCGCCAAAAACCTTTCGCAAAAGCACTTTCCGCTAGTAGCCTAGATTTACTTTCCCGGGTCTAGCCAATTCTTGTCTTCTCACTAATATCAGTCTAGTAGCTTCTCGCTAGTCGCAAATATCAAATGCAAAACTAAATCAGCTTCGCTAGCCGGTCCACGAATAGCACCATACACCACAACTGTTATTCAACTTAACACAAAAAACGTTAGCCGACAACGGATAGTAGATAGTAGGATAGCGGAGCTCGTGGGTCTACTTTAAAATATTATGTTCCTGCCCGATGTCATTTACAGATGTCATTACGATGTCATTGCAAACTTTGTGTGCGGTGATTAATCTGGTTTTTGTCCAACGCGGAAGAAACCACAAAGAATTACAAATCATTATTTTTTTTAAATAATTTGACTCCCAATTCTTTCCTTTTAGGTGATTTTTAGATCTTTGCAGAAGTAACTTTTTCGATAAAAAAAATTAGGATATGAACAAAAAAAGACGGAAATTCTATAACTTGATTTAAAACATCAATAAAAAAAAGACAAAATCCCCCATCCCCCCAAAAAATCCAAACAAATGTAGCCTACTCGTCCAATAAACGAGGGAAACCTATATACAAGAGATACTTACGATTCTGAATATAGTGTGCGACCGAGAACTCCTCTCGTTCATGTTTGTACACGCTATGTGACGAAGTTTTTCACCCTTTTTCATAACGTCTATTACCTATGAACAGAAACAATTAATAGAAGAAAAAAGAGCTAGAAAACAGCATAATTAAATTAAAAAAAATTGGCAACTGGCGATACTGGGAATAAATTGTTCTTAGTCTTGAAAATTATCATTATTAAGACACATATTATTATATATGTAATAAAATTCACTCTTCAGAAAAGCATAGGGTCATAGTTGAAGACAAAAAGTAACAGCTCAAAAAAAAAAGAAAAGAAAAATCGGCGTGCCTTGTTTACCTCTCATTCCAGACAATCTAATGATAATCCTATGCCAATTTTAAATTCTTGGTCGACCTGCCTGGGACTCAAGGCAGGCATGACTTATTAAAAGATAACAAACAAGTATTAGTCCAATAAGAGAGGTAAGCTCACTCCCGCTATTACCCGTGCCATTTAACAAAACACTTGGAAAACTATAGGTTCTATGAATATATTAGCTCTATGACTATCTATCTACCTTAGTTCTACTGCCCTAGGAGTGAAGCATGGACGGACAATAGATAGACATATCAAATAACAAATGAACTAACATCATTTTTATACAATCCCAATAAGGGGGAGATTAATGCAAGAATTGTCTCTAACTCAATTGAACTATCTGTCTTGGCTTTTTCTACAATTAGCCATGACTTGATGCCCACAACTATTCCATTTTAATTCAAATTTATGTGTTAATAAATTGAATAAAACATTCTCTGTCTGACACAAAAGGTCTGTCCGAGTGCACCTTTAGTTTTATTATGATGAAGGATCAACCCTAAGCAATCTCAATCATCAATAACTCTTCCACAATTCATTCCCCAGACATCTTTCTTCTCAGATTCCCAAGTGAAAACGGGCACGTAAGCTAAACAAAATGCATCTTCTTCCATACTGTCACACACAGAACCATAAGTAGAGGGCTCCAACGCTACCATATTTTTTTATTAATTTGAGCTAAAGCACTAGACTTATGTTTAGCAGTCTTCGTGAATAGGCCTTATCTTCTCCCTTCAAAGTACTAGTAACAAGAATCAACTAAAAGTGAATCCATTAAATTGGCACAGATTCCCGTCAAGTGTAGGGTTCGACTTCTTAACTAGTCAAAGAGAAGGGTTGTCCTTGTATTGTAAACAATCATTTTACTTTCCAGATTTGCGTGAAACAGGCACGAATTCTCGGAAGCTCTATGTTCAATCCTCCCTGCCTTGGAATTTACAGTCTTTAGTTTCATACTTTCCATTAGTCTGCATACAATTCGCCACCAACTTCATACTATTTCGACAAATTTGTGCCTTGATACTTTTTAAAACCATTCCTCATTTCGCCCCTATTAATATAGTCGGTCTGTGCCCGGCGTTCTGAACTTTTGCCCGAAAAGTCCATTAGTTACCCAACTGACAGTGAGCTCCCCAGCAAATAATAACTCTGAGCTCCTCTGCAACTCCTCCCTATTTGAAGCTTCAGTCATTACTTCCTCTCACAAAACTCCACCTCCTTTAATTATTTTTACTACCAATTCCTATCACCATTGAAGACATCCTACATTTCGGTTGACACCAGTTGGATTGCCACAAATCACAATTTTTCCCTATTGTAAATCGTACAATTATCATTTATCTGTAAAATATAGCCTAACCATTTTGACTTCTCCATTATAGATGAGCCGCAGAATGATGGAATGAGCCACGTTTTTGTGCAGCTTTTTGTATGATGTGTAGTCACTCAAGCCAGTCCTAATCTAAAAAAACTTCCAAGGAGAACATCTGGCATTTCTTCTCTTTTTTTCCAATGAAGTTTAAAAACAAAATCAAGCAAAAAAAAAAAAAAAACAAAAAAAAGAACAGGACTTCAATCTTCCCTCTGATAAAACATATCTGGCAATATATAGCATATAGACACAAATACACAAATAAGATCCTTTCCACTGAGGCCCTCGATTCCAACTACTAAAATTCTATCGTTTTTTCCCTTTTGTAAAAAACTAATATGTACTGAAAACATCAACTTTCAACCTGAAAACAAATCAGTCCTTCATCTACTTTCGAACTGCTCAAGCAGGGTCGTATCAATTTTTTTTTCTGGGGGGGGGGGGTACATAACGATTTTTTCGAGGGGTCACAAGAGGATTGGGGGGGGGGGGGGTACAAAAAAAACTTTAAAAACGTCAAAAATATTTAAAAATAAATATATACAAATTTTTGTATATATTTAAAAATATTAAAATATTTAAAAATAACAAAAATATACAAATTTTTGTTATTTTTTTTAGTCGGACAATCATTTAAAGGGGGGATTCGAACCCCTTAAGCATCTCCCTTCTGAATACGGCCTTGTGCTCAATTTTCAGGAACATACTTAAGAACTGTCATTACACTGTTTCTAGAATCCAGGCCTTATTGCTAAGACTTTTCACCTTGTATACAGATCTCTTTCAGTAAAAGGCAAATGACGCTATAGTTTTTAGAATGCTAAGGGGACTGGAGCCCTAGGTCTTTTTTTTGTATTTTTTTCCGTTTGAATTGATTGCTCGTTTTAAATTTTTTTCATTTTATGACTGATTTGTTAATAAATAGCAGGATCTGTTATCTTTACGTTTAATGTGATGATTTATTTGATTTCTGATAGTTTTGGGGTTCATTAATTTACTGGTAGTCATTTCTATTGTTTTGAGTTTGAATTATTATAAAACTTTATTTCTCCTCGTCTCAGGCTTTAATATGGTTCTATGGCTTTCATTGGAAAGTTCCTTTTTCCAATTATTTTTAAAGTAATATTTAGAGAAGAAACACTTCCCTTGGATCCTCTATTTAAACTAAAATATGTTTGCCCTTTTCTGGAAAACTAAAGTGTACTGAGACAAATAAAAATCTGTGCTGAAAATAAATCCCTTCCTCCTTTATTTCTCACCCCTCCCAATTTTTCAGACCATACTTAAAGACAGTCGTTACAGTAGCTTCTAGAATCCTAACCTTAGTTCTGAGACTTTTCTTCCCGTCCTTCTGAACTTTCCAAAAACCATCCTTCTGTAAAAAGAAACCCTTCTTGAAGAAACCTTGTCAAAAACCCTTCTGTACTTTCCAAGTCTTCACTTCATCCACCTTCTTTACTATTAATATTACAACCTATTTAGTAAAAGTAATCCGTTTTGGTCAACGTTCTATCTACCTAACATCATTCATCCACTACATTTTTTCTTAGTTCAAGCAACAAAATCTTCTTAACCTTAATTCTCAGATCTGTTTTAACCCATCAAAACCTGTCAAAATTATTGACCACAGTTATATACGAGAGAGACATCTGTGTTTTGAAAAAGTTGTGATTTGGACATTTCATTTGCTTTTCAACTTTAGCCGAAAAAAGGACAACAGGAGAACAGAACTTGTACCCCTGGGCGAATTCCTGTTTTGCAATATTTTCTATTAAAAAAAATTGTCTTGAAGCCCAGTTAACTTAATTATTCAACTTTTATTTAAGTATAGATATTTTATAATATAAGCATAGATATTTGATATATTATTTATGTAAATATACATATTTTATGGAAGTACAGATATTTATAATTTATATTCAAGGGAAACGGAGCGAACACATTTAAAACAAAAAACGGTTCAAAAGTAAATAAGAAAGCTAATTAAGTTATTGTGTGTAAACTGCTAATAGGTATTGCATTTAGCCATGGCAAAGAAAAGATACAGTATTAGAATAGAGATAGAAACATTAAATAGAGGCCAGATTTTTGCCAGTTGGTGTCTATTTATTCCATTTTCTTATTCTACAGTATATATATATATATATATATATATATATATATATATATATATATATATATATATATATATATATATACTAGCTGTTGGGGTGGCGCTTCGCGCCACCCCAACACCTAGTTGGTGGGAGTGCTTCGCGCCCCCCCCCCCAAGCCCCCCCGCGCGCGTAAGTCGTTACGCGCCATAATAGTTACGCGCCATTGTAGTTGTGTCCCTATGTCCCACCTGTGAATATAGATAGATATATATATATATATATATATATATATATATATATATATATATATATATGGTTTTAACTACGTAAAACTTGCGAATATACAACATTCTTTGCTGTCCCATTGTCTTTGCATATAATTAGATTGTCAGGTTTACCGACTCTTGAACATGCAACATATAATGGTCCATGGGAAAACAATCTGTATTCAGATCTATACCTCATGATTCTAATGATTGCCCTTGAGCTTTGTTGATGGTGATTGCTAATCGACCATTCCCTGTCCCGGTGTCCCGGTCGTCATTTACATCCCCCTGTTTCCCCCGGTGTCCCCGTTGTAGTTGTGTCCCTGTGTCCCGGTCGTCATTTATATTCCCTGTGTCCCGGTCGTCATTTGTATCCCGGTTTCCCGGTCTGTATATACATTCGTTTTTTAGTTTTGTTTTTCTCCTTTATTTTTTTTATTTTTTTTTATTTTTTAGCTTATTTAGATTTTTAGATTTTTTAGTTTTTTTATTAGTTTTTAGTTTTTTTTTCTTTTTAGTTTTTTTGTCCCGGTCGTCATTTATATCCCCCTGTTTCCCCGGTGTCCCCGTTGTAGTTGTGTCCCTGTGTCCCGGTCGTCATTTATATTCCCTGTGTCCCGGTCGTCATTTGTATCCCGGTGTACCGGTCTGTATATACATTCGTTTTTTAGTTTTGTTTTTCTCCTTTATTTTTTCCTTTTTTTTTCTTTTTTAGTTTATTTAGATTTTTAGATTTTTTAGTTTTTTTATTAGTTTTTAGTTTTTTTTTCTTTTTAGTTTTTTTTGTAGTTTTTACCTTCTTTTTAGTTTTGTTAATTTTTTTTTTTACTTATGTCCTGGTCGTCATTTATACTCCCTGTGTCCCGGTGCTTTGTTGATTGCTAATCGAACATTCCTTTTGTCCTGGTCGCTTTCTCTTTGAGTGTCGTCATTTATTTTTTTCTTTTTTAGTTCTTTTAGTTTTTACCTTTTTTAGTTTTTTTTAGTTTTTTAGATGAAAATTTTTTTTAGTTTTTTCCTTTTTTTCTTTTTAGTTTTTTATTGGTTTTTACCTTTATGTTAGCTTATTTTTCAGTTTTTTCCTTTTTTTTTAGTTTTTTCTTATTTTTTATTTTTTTTAGTTTTTTACCTTTTTTTAGTTTTTTTAGTTTTTTTAGTTTTTTTAGTTTTTTAGCTTTTTTACTTTTTTTATTAGTTTTTAGTTTTTTTGTAGTTTTTGCCTTTTTTTAGTTTTTTCAGTTTTTTTTTTAGTTTTTATTGTTTTTACCTTTATTTTAGCTTATTTTTCAGTTTTTTCCTTTTTTTTAGTTTTTTTTAGTTTTTAGTTTTTTTAGTTTTTTACCTTTTTTTAGTTTTTTTAGTTTTTTAGTTTTTTTAGTTTTTTTAGTTTTTTAGCTTTTTTATTTTTTTTATTAGTTTTTAGTTTTTTTTTGTAGTTTTTGCCTTTTTTTTAGTTTTTTTAGTTTTTTAGCTTTTTTATTAGTTTTTAGTTTTTTTTGTAGTTTTTGCCTTTTTTTAGTTTTTTTAGTTTTTTAGCTTTTTATTTTTTTTATTAGTTTTTAGTTTTTTTTGTAGTTTTTGCCTTTTTTTAGTTTTTTCAGTTTTGACGTCACCTGATCCAGTTTTTTCAGGTGACGTCACCTGATCCACGATCCACAGATCCACAGACAACTTATTTTTATATATATAGATAGTTTTTTTTTTTTACTTATGTCCTGGTCGTCATTTATACTCCCTGTGTCCCGGTGCTTTGTTGATTGCTAATCGAACATTCCTTTTGTCCTGGTCGCTTTCTCTTTGAGTTTCGTCATTTATTTTTTTCTTTTTTAGTTCTTTTAGTTTTTACCTTTTTTAGTTTTTTTTAGTTTTTTAGATGAAAATTTTTTTTAGTTTTTTCCTTTTTTCTTTTTAGTTTTTTATTGGTTTTTACCTTTATTTTAGCTTATTTTTCAGTTTTTTCCTTTTTTTTAGTTTTTTTTTTATTTTTATTTTTTTTAGTTTTTTACCTTTTTTTAGTTTTTTTAGTTTTTTTAGTTTTTTAGCTTTTTTACTTTTTTTATTAGTTTTTAGTTTTTTTTGTAGTTTTTGCCTTTTTTAGTTTTTTCAGTTTTTTTTTTAGTTTTTTATTGGTTTTTACCTTTATTTTAGCTTATTTTTCAGTTTTTTCCTTTTTTTAGTTTTTTTTAGTTTTTAGTTTTTTTAGTTTTTTACCTTTTTTTAGTTTTTTTAGTTTTTTTAGTTTTTTAGCTTTTTTATTTTTTTTATTAGTTTTTAGTTTTTTTTTGTAGTTTTTGCCTTTTTTTAGTTTTTTTAGTTTTTTAGCTTTTTTATTAGTTTTTAGTTTTTTTTGTAGTTTTTGCCTTTTTTTAGTTTTTTTAGTTTTTTAGCTTTTTTATTTTTTTTATTAGTTTTAAGTTTTTTTTGTAGTTTTTGCCTTTTTTTAGTTTTTTCAGTTTTGACGTCACCTGATCCAGTTTTTTCAGGTGACGTCACCTGATCCATCCACAGATCCACAGACAACTTATTTTTATATATATAGATATATATATATATATATATATATATATATATATATATATATATATATATATATATATATATATATATATATATATATATATATATATATATATATATTCTAAAATATATATATATATATATATATATATATATATATATATATATATATATATATATATATATATATATATATATATATATATATTCTAATAATTACTCTAGAATAGCTTATTATAAACGTACAGCATGAGTCGCCGTTAATGGCGGAATCTGATCATGAAATTTTTTACTCTGGCGGGCTCTATTCTTTTTTCTATCTCAATGAAAACAAGATATGCCATAAAACATTTAAAAAATCATAAAAGTTAGAACTAATTCTCTACTTGAAATACTAGTTTCATATTCACAAGAAAAAGAAAACGCAACAAAAGCCCTGATACGGTTCTTTATAGAAATACAATGGAATTACTTCTGCTGTTTTGGCAACACATAAGATACTGTTATTTTTTATCTCGTTAAAAGATTCGTTTAAGAACCTTGCAGAGCCAATTTTTCTCCAGAAATAGCTTTTTACACATTAAGTATTTTCTCCGTTTTTCGCTTGCAATCAAAAAATCTCAACAAAATAATTGATATATTTATATCAAAATTTTTGATATAAATGATATATCAAACAAAATAGATTTCTATACTGAAATAGACGCGTAAAAGTCACAGTTTATCACCTCCAAGACAATTTGATTATACAAATTTGCCTCATTTGTATTCGCACAAAGTCACAACAAATTTTCCTTTACATACTTGTAGATAACTTCGAAGACGAAACTGCCTTTCCATGACGAAAATATAACAGTTCAAAATAGGGATGAAACCTTTTAATTGACAGTGAACCAAATAGATTTTTTTAAGTGGATATTTCGGACACATATACAGGGTCCGTCATCAGCAGTATATTTGTAGTTTTAGGCATATCGAAAAGAGGAAAAATACATACACTATCAGGAGTGGAACACATTTCTTCTGATAGCTCCTTAATGACAACTTCGTTGTGAGCATCACTTACTTTGAGTCGAGTGGAGCCTGTCAGCAAGTCAGTTATCTGCTCTTGATAGATCTCAATGAACGAAACTCTGAAAGCAACTTGGAAAGATTAACATCTTGATCGCACAAATAGCAATTTACAAAAACAAAAATAGTAATTTTGAATCTTTCATAACCCCCCCCCCCCCTAACCTCACCAAAAAAAAACAACTGGAAATACCTTATTTTGGGGCATTTTCACAGAGAAATGCTGTTTTTTGGAAATTTCAATCATTATTTTAACGGGCAAATTGGCTACCCACCCCTCACTAGATACTCAAAAACATGTTTTCCCTCTTCCCAATTTTGGTGAATTAGCGCTTTAGCCCCTTCCTCACTTGGGAATCCTTTCTTTTTGGTCTACCAGGCAGCGTCTTTTGATTTACTGGGGTACGGAAATCTTTCTGAACCCCATCTTTCTCTACGGTAAATAGTATCCCCAAGTTGGTGTCGTATCTACTTGTCCATTTTTGGTTTATTGTGGTGACATCATTCTTATATGACGTCAATGATTTCTACCTTGAAAAACCGAGAAACTGACCAAGTTTAAACCAAGAAAACTTAGTTTCCAAGAAAACTTGGAAACCATTAAAAAAGTCACTAGATTTTCACTGCAAGAAAATTAATTTTATGAATTAAGTTAATTAATTGAATTAATTTTTTTGAAAGTTAAATTAATTTAATTTAACAACTCGAGGGTCATAGTTAATTAATCTTGTAAAAATCAATAAATGGGTAAAAAGGTGGATAAATTGGCAAAACCATCAAAAAGTAACCTATTATATATTTTCTTACTTGATTTTTACAATCGACTTTTACGAGTAAATCCATGAGTCAAGGCCAGCGAAAGACGCTAATATCAAAGAGTCCAGAATCAAAAAGACCTTTGGTTTCTTTTGAGGCATGGTTTAATAAAACAAAAATAAATGGCTATTCCTTTTGGCGGATAAAATACAGCCATTACTAAATTTCTTTACAGTTGGGAATACTGTTAAAACTTGATAGGTTTATTTTTGCACAAAATTATTGTTTAACCATGAGAATTAATACATTATTAAATGTATTAATACATTATATTGTATGGTCCCTCCCAAATACATAATTATAATCTATAAAGAACTGTTTCCTCCTTTTCAGTTCAAAAATTTTGTTCCATCTTTTTTCACATAAATTGCGCCTATTTTCTATATAGCTAAATATAAAAAAGATTGTGACAATTTTCTATATAGCAAAATATAAAAAGATAAAGATTGTCAGAAATACCAGAAGATAGGTAAACGTGCATCCCTTCTCAGAAAAAGAACGATTACTTTTAAGTTTGACAATATAAGGAAGGGGCAGATCCAAAGGGGGGCTGGAGGACCCTCCCCCCAAGACTTCTCTGGCACCCTCATTTGTTTTTTTTTCTCTTTTTTAACTTTTTAAAATGATACTTGTCAATTATTGGTCCCTAATCACATTGCCAACCCCCCCCCCCAAGACTTTACTCTAAACATACATTTGATATTGGAGGTATGATTTTTATCTTCCAGAGGTGAAGAGTGAAATTCCGATGACAAATATAAGCAGATAAAATATTATGGGATACATAAGCAAACGTAAGCCTATTTGTAATAATATTGGCTACCCTCTCAGACAATTTTTTTAACCTTTTGGGGTTAAAAACAAACTAATTATCGTTTGTTTGTTATAATAAATTTTTCTTTCTCTGTCCAGGACATTCAGGCCTTCAAAAGTTAAAAACAACAGATATTTAAAAGATGGGAGATTTAATCCCAAAAAGATTGCTTACATTTTGAAAATCTTCTTTGAACCTACAACTTTTTTTAAAATTCAGTCTCCTTATAAACAGCACTTATTGGAAGAGAATGTTAAAAAGCATGCCGCTTATTGTTCAGAATGTCAAAAAGAGTCCCTTGGTTATTTTTGCCCATTTCAGAGATTTTATAGTAAAAAATAAATTGTAAGACATGTTGTAACTCTTACTTCGATGTTGTTCTTTTAACATAAGCACCACCAAGGATATCCTGGGAAGGGGGAGGCATGGTATTACCAGGAGCTTTATTCTTACCGAAATTTCAATGGGAATGTTTCTCATTTTCCAAGGTTCTATGCCTTCTTGCTTCTAATGAGTGAGACATTGATTGAACGCCCCTCCCCAGCCTCTGTGTATTATAGGATCGTAGCACTGAATGTTTGCCTCAAAGAGCGATGTAAATTATATAGTGCTTACCTGAGCAAGTACTCCCGGTCGGGATTACTTTCAATAGCGTCAAATATCTCGTTTACAACGAGTTCCAGGACCCCTCGTTCGGTTTTGCTACCCATCATAGTGTGGGTTTTACCTGAAAAAGAAGATTGTAACAGAATATAAAATTAATGACAAATGGAATAACTGCTGGGTCAGGTTTAGCCTTTAAGAAAAGATACACTTCGGTCTTTAAAAAAAAAACTGTATATTTTAGTTGTTATTCCACTTACATCTTTCTGTTCCTTTTTTTGATAAAGGTTTGCAGAGGCGAAGCCGAAATATTCAGGCCTTTTTCAGTTTATGTTATTTGTTATCTCGATTACAATTTTTACGCTTATATATTTCTATATTTACATTTCATTTGTGATACTCAAGATTATTTGTTTGTATAATCCAAATTCTAATGGCCATTTTAAAAATTTTGTGTTCCCCTCTGAAGTGAAATTATCAATCTTTCATATGCTATATTATATCCAGATAATTTTTACAGCATTCAAATTTTAATTAATAAGTATTATAGAACATTTAGTTTGCTTTGTTTTAAATCTAGTTACCAAAATGATTTTTTTTTTTCTCATACTGTCTCGTTTTCGGGACAATTACAATTACCAAAGAAAATATATTTCGCTGCCAAACTCTTGGTTAGAACGTAATACGTGATGGGTACATTTTTTTCAAATGGTAGCCAGATGGCATAAAAATGCAGCTGCAAAATAAGTGGCTACTGCTGAAATAGCTGATAAACTAGGGTAACCACGCTTTGAAACCTCCAGGGTATGGCAACTCTAAGTGATGGAAAATTAGGTTAAGAAATCAAAACTTCGAAGAAAGTTTTCACATAAGCATAGAACCTTAACAAAAAGTAACTATAAACATAATAAATTTAGTACAAACGTAATACAATCATAATAAAAACTGAAAAGAATAGAATAAATAAGGAATTGAATTAACCAAAATAGAGCGAAGTCAAAACTTAGACGAATATTTACGTACCAGCGCGAAGTTTTTTTAGTATGGAAGACAAAGTAAAAAACTAAGAGGAATAGAATAAAAAAGGAATCAAATTAAATAATAAAAAAGATGCTCGATCAAACTTCTAAAATAATTAAAAGGTAAAAACGAAAACAATTTTTGCTTAGAAACAAATGAAGCTTAAAGACACTACTTACGAAGCGAAATTAGCTTCTGTAGATTTGAACATACAAAATACAGGTGCAGTTTCAAGTGGATCATTCTAATACAGCAGTTAATACATATTCACAAATATTATTTTGCTAATAGCGGCATAAAGGCTAACGCTGACTTTGACCCAATCATAGAATTTTCTGATTGGCTAAAAAAAATTGATTGGCTAAACTTAACAGTAGCTAAATCTTGACACTAGTAAATACTTCATTGTGAGAGGATACTAACCAGAGGATGTTTGACCATAAGCAAAGATTGTGGCATTAAATCCGCTGACAGCCGAATCTACTAAAGGCTTAGTGACCTGCTCGTAAACATCCCTGTTTGTGGCCTTCATATCGAACACATGATCTGCAAAATTGATAACATGATAATTACAAACCGACTGAATACATAAGTATATACTTATATTAATAATAATAATTTATTTATAACCCACTGCATAAAACAATGTTAGGATAGTGGAGTAAAAAGAGAGAAAACAAAATAAACATCATAAAAGAAAACAACACAAGAAAAGAAAACAACACATAGGTAAAACAAAATCAAAAGAACAAACGGATGAGAACAAAGGCACAAAACAATAAGTACAACAAAATCAACAAGGAAAAGGGTCAACAAAACAAACGGATGAGCCCGTGATATGGGGTAAGCCGTCGATATGCTTGTGCCGATAACTTACCATGAAGCTCCTGCAGTTTTGCGGTTATATCGGGAGCTTTATATTTTCGGCTTATTCTCCGATTTCGATACGATAGAGGTAGATAAAGCAGATATTTATAATATTTATGGTAATATCTACATAGTTTACATAAGTCACTCTTTTTCAGTAGAATGAAGGTCTCAGAAAGAAGAACAGAGTGATCACTTAACCAGTAAATAATTTTAAACGTTACATATTCCTTCAGGAGAAACGATAAGATACATTCATTTGCAATATAGTTCTACTCGATGAAGGTTCAGGAAAGGAAACTTCGAAACAATATGGAAGTGATCTGGAATATCACTCACCAAGGCATAGCTCCAAAGAATTTTAGGCATATTCTTCAAGTGCAGCTTTGACCTAAGTCGTTTTCTTCTTAAGAGCTTTGGCTATTCACAGCAACAAAAACACCCCTATGAGAGCCATAGTGAAATAGCCTATAGCTCTTGTGACGGTTCTTTGATTTAATTTTTAATATACGTGACAGCCAGACGGGGTATAGGACAAAATTTGCTAGAGCCGTATTTCCAATTTTTAATTTAATCATCTTGATAATAGATGTATTTGTTAAAGACTAAGTTTTTCTGATGAAAGTAAAGAGCGAAGCTGAAACTTAAAACGAACAAAATTACTGTTTCACGGTTTATGCAATATATTTTTGAAAAATTGTTCAAAAAAACTGGCTCGTGATATTTCTTTATATTTACAGAATTCTGAAAACTAGCACTTTACTGAAAACACAAAATTGGCACGAAAAAATAGAAATTGAAACAGGAAAACTCTAAAGTGGTCTACAGAAAATAAAAGAGTAACTTATAAAGCTCTCAATAGTCTTTTACCAGCCATGATATAAAAAATTCTACGATACGATTTTAACTCTAACAACTCTTTAAAAACTCAAGAAAGCTTAATTTTCAAAAATATGTTGCATAAATAAGCAATAGTTTTTGTTCATTATAGGCTCCAACCTCGCACTTTACTTTCATCAGAAACTGTCATTTTTTTTATTATTATTTTGTATATTTTTAGGATGTAAAAGTGTTGACAATAAACCTTATAAAAGATTTTTTTCGACTTAGGCGAAGAAAATGGCGAAAATAACATGAGTTTTTGGCATTCGCAAAATAAAAAGAGCAGTAACTATAAACTAAAGCATCTTATAAAAAAGGCTCCTTTATACTAATTGCTTTTTTTAAATCCCAGCTTTATTGCAAGATAGATGCATCTAAGACAACAAAGTAGCCTAGATCTCGATGACAACTCGATGCACCTTTTAAATGCTACATTATAAATCTATAAAAAGCACGCTGAAATGATCATTAGCTATCAATTGATCTTTTAAACGTCTCACTATAATGTTACCTGTGTGCTACTTCTCTTGGTGGGAATGGGGGGGGATTCCCGTTCGCCCTAGTTTTGCCCCAGCCTATATTCTGAAATATACCTTTTTAAAGGTTTTCTCGGAAAAGTCATTTTTTGGGCATTTTCAGACAAAATGAAAAAAGCACATTTTTATGTCATACGGTGGCGTTATCAATTCGACTTTATTAGATATCAAAATTGGCTTTTAAATAAGCCCTAAAACAGCTCTCTGTCATGTTGTATTTGCCTCCTAGTTTTGCTTGTCATTAGACAATTTATGGAAAATATTAGGGGGACTATTAAAGAGGGAGGATTTAAAACTTGACATCGAGTTTCCAAACCATGGAGATTATTGCAGTACTCATTTCATTCTTCGCAACCTTTCCATTCCAGAAATCAGCTTTTAAATGAGCCCTTAAACAGATCTGTACGATTCCAGCACTCCACGAGCAAAGAAGAAAAAAAGAGCAGCAGCAGAGGGAGAAGAAGAAGAAAAAAGACGACACATCAGTGCTACCCATGCAAAAAAGTAATTTTCTTTGTTGTTAAAGGTGGGGGAGGGGGGAGGGTTAAGTTCTTGTACAGGGTTTTCGACAATGGCAATTCCAATTGGGTACCTTTTGTTTGGCTCCACCACCATTTTAGAGTAACTTCAGGCTCTTTTTAAAAATCTCTCAAAATGTGTTTTCTAAATAACATTTTACTATTAGAGTTATTCGAAATAATAGCTACCATTCCTAAATCAGCTACAACTGTAAATGATAACGGTTCAAAATAAGGTTAAAAAAAATAACTTTTTCTGGGACAGGCCCTTACTAGCGGTGGCGAACACCTTAAACAAATTCAAAGGTCCAAAAATCAAGTACGAAAATATTTAAAAAAAGAAACTGGATCAAATTTAGTGACCAACCAGAAAACTATAACCACTAAGTCGCTGCATTAATTATGTTCTGTATAATTAGAGACCTAAAGAACTTCTCTTTATTTCACAATTCATAATAATCTCTAAATACGGTTCATACAAGTTTGTCTAGTCTAGATGTTTAACACTAAGTCACTGAATTAATCATTTTCGATATTTTCAACGCACGTAATAGATTTCTCCTTAGTAACAGAATTAGTTCGTAAACTCGTATTAAATCACAAATAGGTTTCACATAAGAAGTCTAAATACAGTTTATATGTTTACAGGTCAAACACCATTAAAAGGTATTAAATTTTATCTACACTGTGTTAAGTACGGCCCATTTCGTCTCACTTGTAAGGAATCAAGTTGGAGCTGGCACGTACGCAGGGAGGAGGGGCCTTCGGCCTCCCCCCCCCAAATTTTGCGAAATACTTAATTTCCCCATGGTTTCTTGGGATTTCTGGCAAAAGTGGGACATTTATTAAGAATCTAGATACATGTGTGAAGCCTTTTTTGAGGGATTTTACAGCATGCAGTTATCCGGTCAAGTCACTGCCCAATTATTAACCAATTTTCTGTCGAATTTTTTACCCTCTTTGAAGTAATTAGCAATTGTACTGTTATTTTTTTTTTTTTTGTAAAGAGAGTTTAATTTCCACAGCAAAATAGAATTGTCCTTGATATTAGAACGTTTATCCCCCCCCCCTGTTCAGGATAAAGTACAGCTTTCAATGTATCAATTTTGGAAACAATCATTTTTCATTAAAATCTACGTTTTTGCAATAGAAGAACTACCCCCCACAGCACCCATATTGCACTGTTAACCCTAAAATTTCCCTTTTAGTGGGATATAATAGATAAATCACTGGTTCTAAGTCGCTGTGACCTTCTCTTTATTTCACAATTCATAATAATCTCTAAATAGGGTTCATACAAGTTTGTCCAGTCTAGATGTTTAACTAAGTCACTGAATTAATCATTTTCGATATTTTCAATGCAAGTAATATATTTCTCCTTAGTAACAGAATTAGTTCGTAAACTCGTATTAAATCAAAAATAGGTTTCACATAAGAAGCCTAAGTGCAGTTTATATGAAGCCTGAAAAGTACTTTTGAGGCTTCAATCTTCTTCCCCCCATCCGCTACAATACTACAGATTAAAGTTGTTCTGTATTTTCCGATATACGTGCTTTTTGCATTACTAAATAAAAAAAGTGCTACTTTATGTCTGTTGTTTCAAAGGTATTCCCCCTCCCAAAAAAAAAACTCTGCGTACGTGCCTGAGTTGGAGGTGTCGGGGTTTTTTTCGGGAGGGGGACTCGTACTTTTTTCGTTTTCTTGTCTGTCGTCTGACACGTTCTTGAGCTAGGTAAGAATTATACAAGCTAGAGGACATCAAAATTCTTATTCAGTGAATTCATAAAATTTTACCATTATATCCCAATGCAAAGCTATTATCAAAAACACACTTTAGAATAAATCATATTTTATCACCATTATTGTGACTGTTAACAAAAAGGTTGGCCTGTTTGACCTCATTTTGAGTAGTATCATGCAATAGTCTTCAGTCTGTGGAGACACAAAATAGGTCTCTGGCTCGTAAAACACCTTCAAACCATCCATCCAAGGACCAGCTTTTGTAGGAACTGTAGGGGAAGGTAAAGAAAGGAAGGCGAAAATAATTTTCAACCTGAATGATTGAACCAAGGGGTGCCACTGGCCCCTCCACCCCCTCCATACACCTGAACAGCATTCTAAAAATTTGCAATTCGCGTCGCTTTGCAATGCTTGCCGGCAGTTTCGTTCTATTTGTCGGTTTCGCCCAAAAGGTTTATTTTCTGGAGCAGAGACTTTTCCAGAATAATGGTTTAGACATATTGTCCATACATTTAGGTTTCCATTTCAATTAGTTCTGGCCATATTGAGGGCTATTTAGAAGGCCTACTCTAGGGATTTGGTCTCTGTCTATCTGGATGATATAACCCAAACAACCAAGTCAATTATTAATTCAAATAGAACCAAGAAAATTTGCTATTGAGCAACTAGAACCAAGGAAATGTCCGTCTGGGTTCAGGTCTACGTCCCTCACAACCCCCAAAATTATGATACTTTTATAAGGTTCCAATAATTTCTTATACTTTCCAAGTGATTCGTCCATTTGTGTTTCAATCTTAAGTTAATAATTGAGAAGTACCTTAGTTGTCAAACACCTTTGGTACTCAGTTTTAAAGATTGTGAGCAAGCGTTCGATACTGTTGATAGAAGAGCTTTAGCAAAGGTCTTATCCTTGCATGGTATTAAATAAAAAAAAAAGTTTTTTTTTTTACTGCAAGTAAGGAGCGACACTAAAACTTAAAAGGAACAGAACAGTTGTCCCCTCCTTAACGCCTGGCTCTTTACGTTTAAGTTCGACTCTTTCTCACAACTCTACTTTTTAAAACAATAAAAGACTTCAGCGTAAAGAGCGAGGCGTCGAGGAGGGGACCACTCCTTTCATATATGGAATGGTTTATGTTCGTTTTAAATTTTAATATCGCTCCTTGCTTGCAGTTAAAAAAAAACGTTTTTTTTTTATTAAATTTCTGAACGTTTTTGAATTAATGCATGTTTTGACATTGGCTCACCGCATATGAATAATTAAAACGAAATTTGCCTATTAATTTTTTTTGGGCTAAATGGTTTTCTCTTAGTTTGAATCGGACGATTTTGAAAAAACAAATGGGTGGGGGAGGAGGCCCAGTTGCCCTCCAATTTTTTGTTACTTAAAAAGGCAGCTATAACTTTTTTATTTTTTTACGTACGTTTTTATTTAGTAACACATATACGTAACTTACGAATTAACTTACGCAACGAACTTCTATATTTGTATATTTTATTACGTATATGAGGGCCCCCCCTCGTCAATACCTCGCTCTTTACAATGAAGCTTGAATTTTGTCCCAATTCTCTAGGATTGGCCCTGAATCAAAAAGGCCGAAGAATAAAGTCAAAATTACAAAAATGCTTCAACGTAAAGATCGGGGTATTGTGGAGGCGATGGACCCCTTATATACGTAATAATTTCTGTTCGCTTTATGTTTTAATGCTAATTAAAAATTTGTTAAAAAATACTAATTAATTTATTTATTTTCTAATCGTTTTTTTTTAATAATGCTAGAAAATCCTGCCCTCCTTTATGGAAATTCTCTTTCCTCATGATGAATTCCTCCAAGGAAAGATCCTCCCACGTAACCTCCTATCCCCGACCCCCCCCCCCCCCGCCAACATGAAAAAGTCCCACTGAAAACGCCTGCATACTTCCCAATAGCCATTACTATATGTAAACAATGGTCAAAGTTTGTAACTTGCAGCCCCTTCTCCAGGGACTGTGAGGGATTAAGTCTTCCTGAAAAACATAATTATTAGGTTTTTCGACTATGCTGAACAAAATGGCTATCTCAAAATTTTGATCCAGCGACTTTGGGAAAAAATGAGCATGGGAGGGGGCCTACGTACCCACCATTTTTTTGGTAAAAAGGCACTAGAACTATTAATTTACGTTAGAGTGAGCCCTCTAGCTACATTCTAGGACCACTGAGTCTATACAACCACCCCTGGGAAGAAAAAACAACAACAAACAAATAAACACGCATCCGTGATCTGTCTTCTTGGAAAAAAAATACAAAATTCCACATTTTTGTAGATAGGAACTTGAAACTTCTACAGTAGGGTCCTCTGATACGCTAAATCTGATAGTACGATTTTCGTTAAGATTCCTAGATTTTCATGGGGTGTTTTCCCCTATTTTCTGAAATAAGGCAAATTTTCTCAGGCTCGTAACTTTTGATGGGTAAGACTAGACTTGAAGCAACTTATATATCTAAAATCAGCATGAAAATGAAATTCTTTTGATGTAACTACTGGTATCAAAATTCCGATTTTTAGGGTTTCGGTTACTATTGAGCCGGGTCGCTCCTTACTAAAGTTCGTTATCACGAACTGTTTGATACCAGACAAATACACTAGAGTGATGAGTGCTATGCACGATAATAACACTACTGTGGTTAAGGTAGAATATGAGGTTAGCACCTAGTTTTGTATTAAATCAGGAGTTAAGCAGGGTTGTGTTTAATCCCCCTCTATATGAATCATTTTGAAGGACTTTGTCTTAAGAACCCCAGGAAAGGCAACGGGAAACCACGGAATCAAATGGGGAGAAAAAATTTCATGGACTCTAATTATGCTGATGATTTAAGCATTCTAGATGAAAGCGTGAGCAAAATGAAGAAGCCTTTAGACATTTCGAGTTCAGGGTGCTAGAATAGGTTTCAAAATCAAAGTTAAGAAGACTAAGCCGCTAAGGCTACGAATAAGTGTAGATGAAAAGCTGACGTTGGGCAAAGAAAAGATTGAGCAGATGGGCAGCTTCACTTACCTTTGTAGTATTATTAGTAGAGACGGTGAGAGCAGTGAAGGTGTTAAAAGTAGAATAGTCAAGGCTCAGGTATTTTTTTCACAGTTAAAAAAAAGTTTAGAAGAATAGGAAGATAAGTCTGTAAACCAAGATTAGAATATTGGAAGCTACAGTAATGACAGTGGTCAAATATGGTTCTGAAGCATGAACGCCCCGAAAAGTGGATGAAGATTTGCTAGATGTTTTCCAGAGAAATTGCCTACGGACTGTTCTGGGTATACGGCTGACTGACCATATTTCAAACAGTAGGCTGTACGAAAAATGTGGTTCAACCCCACCTTCTATGGCTATAATGAAAGAAAGGTTGAGATAGCTAGGATACGTTCTGCGGATGAAAGGTGACAGACTGTCGAAGATTGTGCTTTTTGGACAACCGTCTAGGGCTAAACGGAGAACAGGTCGTCCTCATTTGGGGTGGGAGGATGTCATAAAAAAAGATTTAAAGGAAATGGGAACTTCCTGGGAGGGTGTGAAGAAGGAGGCTTTGAATATATTGGGATGGAGGAGGAGCATACGTAGCTGTGTTGGCATCAGGCGGCTTGGTGCTGTGGTGAATTATTAGTAGTAGTAGTAGAGGTGTGCAAAATTGCCTCCTATGGCGGCAACAGTTGTATACATTTAGTTAAGGCATTGAATGGCGGTAGCAACAAAGGGATATAAGAAATTAGACAACACCAAGCATTTTTTGAAACTAGCCTAGTCATTACTTACATTTCAGCCCCCTGAATCACAAAGAAAAAAGCCTCTCAGACTCCCCCTAGCAATCATACTAATTCATAATTTACAACCCGGCTTTGTTATTATTTTTTAATGCAAAAATTTTGGGCCAAAAACTTGTAAAATCACATACATGATCCAAAAAGCTCTCAACTACCTTTACCTTATATTACCAAAATGAATTATAATCCATTTTTAATCTTCTGTCATTTCAATTACCATAGTGTTTCCCTATTATTCATTAATTTGAAGTATTTTGAAAAGTTCTTCTAAAACACGTGACATAAATTCATGCAACTGAGCCGGATATAGCATCCAGATATCTTGTGTCTATTGGAAGTTCTTAAGTCCAACTGGCCAACCATTACATATAACTCAATGAAAAGACAACAAACGAGACTGCGGCCAGTAGAGTGATTAAATAAAAAAAACAATTTTTTTTAACTGAAAGTAAGGAGCGACATTAAAACTTAAAACGACCAGAAATTACTTCGTATATGAAAGAGGCTGCTTCTTCATCAACGCCCCGCTCTTTACGCTTAAGTTTGACTCTTTCTCTCAATTCTTCTTTTTACGACAGTAAAAAACTTTAGCGTAAAGAGCGGGGCGTTGATGAAGAAGCAGCCTCTTTCATATACGAAGTAATTTCTGGTCGTTTTAAGTTTTAATGTCGCTCCTTACTTTCAGTTAAAAAAAATTGTTTTTTTTATTTAATTTCTGAACGTTTTTGAATCAATGCATGTTTTGATTTTGGCTCTCCGCAGAGGAATAATTAAAACAAAATTTGCATTTTTTTTTTGGCTAAATGGCTTTCTCATAATTTTGATCAAATGATTTTGAGAAAAAAAGAGCGGGGGAGGAAGCCTAGTTGCCCTCCGATTTTTTGGTTAATTAAAAAGGCAACTAGAATTTTTGATTTTTAACGAATATTTTTATTAGTAAAAGATTTACGTAACTTATAAATTAGCTTACGTAAAGAACTTTTGTATTCTCATATTTTTATTACATATATGAGGGGGCTCGCCCCCTTGTCAGATCCTCGCTCTTTACACTAAAGCTTAAATTTTGTCCCAATTCATTAAGAATGACCCCAGAATCACAAAAGCCGTAGAATAAATAGTTGAAATTACTAAAAATACTTTAGCGTAATGAGCGAGGTATTAGGAGGAGGTGAGCCCCTCAAATGGGTAATAATTTCTGTTTGTTTTAAGTTTTAATACTGCTCCTTACTTCCAGCTGAAAGAACTTTTTCATATTTATTTTTTCATTGTTTTTTTTTTAATAATGCTAGTAAATCCTGCGCTCCCTTCATGGAGATTTTCTTCCCCCATGACAAATTATCGATGGAAAGTTCCCCCAGCATATCCCCCTCTTCTCAACCCCTCCCCCAAATAAAAAAATCCTCCTGAAAACGCCTGTACACTTCCCAATAACCATTGCTATATGTAAGCACTGGTCAAAGTTTGTAACTTGTTGCCCCTCCCACGGGGACTGTGGGGGAGTAAGTCGTCTCCAAAGACATAGTTATAAGGTTCTTCGACTACGCTGAATAAAATGGCTATCTCAGAATTTTGATCCGTTGACTTTGGGAAAATAATTAGCGTGGGAGGGGGCCTAGGTGCCCTCCAATTTTTTTGGTCACTTAAAAAGGGCACTAGAACTTTTTATTTCCGTTAGAATGAGCCCTCTTGCAACATTCTAGGACAACTGGGTCGATACGATCACCCCTGGGAAAAAAAAACAACAAAAAAACAAGAAAACAAAAAAACAAATAAACACGCATCCGTGATCTGCCTTCTGGCAAAAAATACAAAATTCCACATTTTTGTAGATAGGAGCTTGAAAATTCTACAGTAGGGTTCTCTGATACGCTGAATCTGATGGTGTGATTTTCAGATATCAGATATCTTATAAGTTATCAGACTAAGGCTAACATATAATAAGTAAAGATTACACATAAAAATGAGAGATATGAAGAATGAGACAAGAAAATAGAGGATAAGAAGAGTGAGAAATATGGAACGAGACATGAGAATGAAGAATTAACGGGACAAAACCAAAGTTCCCTGATAAAAAAATGTCCAACATAGCAAAAATAGTTGACAAACTTTTCAAAGGAGTTTTCAAAAAGCTCTTGTCTCCCAGGTTCATGCACAGCTCCCTCAGTCCCATCGCTTAGTTGAATAGTATCGGAAGAGGTCAAAGCCAGAGTCTGAATCAGCTATTGATTCACCTGTTCATCTTCAGAGCTTGTCAATTGTTTCTGAGATCCTTCCCCAATCCATCGATTGAAGAGAATGGTCTTCTCTCTGTACTGAGTTGTAACTGCTGGAAGTTGAGACAGGATTGGAAAAATTAAGAAATTGAAAGTAAAGTAAAATTAAGAATTGAGCCAGTATTGAAAATACTAAATGATACATTGCTAAAATCTCAATATGACAATAAATCAAAGAGGCAAAAATTTATGGATGTGACCATTCGATAGATTTTCGATTAAATAATTTCATTTATATATACTCTGGTTTTTCAGGAGAGGAAAGAAAGTATATATATATATATATATATATATATATATATATATATATATATATATATATATATATATATATATATATATATATATATATATATATATATATATATATATATATATATATATATATATATATATATATATATATATATATATATTTATATATATAATATATTGTTCATGTTGTTTCATAGCATATATTATATTTTTAATGGTTGGCTTGAATATTTACAGCTTTATGTGATGCAAAATACAAATTCCTTAGCCATTGCTAAGCAAAATCTTATTTTATATATAGGGTTGAATATAAATAAACACACATTAACAGTCAAATATTTCACAAAAGTCATTTTATATAATATTTTATATTTTAAATGCTAGTATCGTTATATATTAGTAATGTTATTGCATAAGCAAACACTTAATGCTCTGCTGAGAGCTGATGGTCATGAGTAAAACTGAAAAAAAAAATCTATTATTTCTCGCTTGATATCTCGAAATCCAAATTTCTGATTTCCTTTAGATATTTTTATATTTCCTGAATTATAATCTTAAGACTTATGGAAAGAATATGTATATAAAAATTACTCCAAGCAGCAGTTTAGATACTGTCCCCTTCTCCTCCTCTAACCGTAAAAGTTTCAAAGTGTATTGCATCACTTACATTTTACTGAAAACTTTTTGTATTCTTAACAATTGTTTTTCAAAACAATTGTTTTTCACTATAATAATCAAGATGAATGAAAAGAACTAATGAAAATAAACTGAATATTTAATATATAAGGATACTAATCCCTTGAAACGGCAATTCAAAATTTTTTGCTTTTTTGCTTTCATTTTTTCCAAAATTATATTTTAAAGAAATTTACATAATATAATTTGTTTTCAAAACGTGAAAATTAAGTAACAGGCTTTAGAACTTTTGCGGTTAGAGGGGGGAGAGGGAGACGTAGCTAAACTCCAGCTTAAATTAATTTTGCACATTCTAAGTTTTACTTGAATATTCGATTCAGCTCTCACTCTTTTCCAAATTTAATAATTCATCCATAACAGTATCTATCATTTTTAAAGTGCCCCCCCCCCCACTTAAAGCCAAAATTGAAAATACTGAGGGAAAAGTCGAATTATTTGGAAAAATGAAGAAAATTTAAAGTGAACAGTGTTGGCCAAAAAGCATCAACTTAGAAGGAGAAAAAAGTAAGTACTGTGTCAAGATGGAGTCGACAAAAATACTAGTCGGAAATCATTAAAACATTAAAAGTCGTTTTAGAATTCGGAGCAACACATAACTTGCAAGCTGAACAAATTACGAAAAATTAAATAAAGAAAACAAAGAACTCTATGGAGACACTAAGAAACAGAATATGACCACTTTAAATAGAAATCAGAACTATTAAGGGCAAAACCAAAAATATGGTTACAAAAATAATTGATATCGCGAAAAATATGCTCATCGACCACAGAGACAATGTAAAAAAGACTTAAAAATTAGTACAGACAAGTTAAAGCTCATGATCCAAAGTCAGCTTGAATACTGTCCTTCCGGGGACTCTGTCAAGTGAAATTAAGAATGAGCTCCAAGCTGAAAGCTGTTAGTTGTCAAGACACATAAGCAACAAAAATAAAAAAACATAAGCAATAAAAATAAAATAAACAAAAATAAAGAGATTCAAAGGAGAGCAAATAATTTAAGATTTAAATTTGTCGGACTGGACTTGTCATACATACCATTGGCCTATAGTAATATCCTTCTTTATTCCAGGTTCAAATCTTGAAGTTTGGAAGTTTTCATTCGAAGGTCCCCTTGGCACTTAATCAGAATTTTAATGTTGAAAAAAGTACTTTCCTGTTAGATCTTAGCAAAACAGTTTTCATTCGAGGCTAATTCCAAGCCTTAACTTGCTATATTTCTTTGAAGTAAAATGAGATAGTTTTCGTGAAAAAAACTTAACAAGTGTTTTCCAAATAAGCTAGACCTCAGCAATCGGGGCTTCTAAGGAACTTACTTTTAACAATAACAGGAGCTGGGATAGTTCCATAATGCTAGATAATAATCGATACAGCGCTGTATATAGAAGTCGTCGAAGAGTGAAAATTAATTTACTGGAAAAACTAACTGGAGTTAGAATCAACAATCATGCAACGCAATGATTCAGAAGATGTTAAATGTTTAACAGGAGCGTAATTTGCTATGGGTCAGGGGGGGGGAGGCAACTGCCTTTTCCAGACCCAGATGGAATTTCCCGATTTCATTTATCAGCGTCCACATATTCAGTAATTTTATTCTTCATGTTTTTTTTTCTAGAAATAGGAAAAAACAGAATATTATATACATCGTCCAGAACCGATTTTTTCTTTTGTCTGTTTATCAATCGGTTGTAATATTTTGTAGCCAATGTCTATCGGCATTGTGCAGTTTTAAAGAACCTATTTAGCATAGTAATAGTTAGTTTGGTAAATGCAACATTTTGTTTGTATTTTTTTTGCTACCCCGGAACAAAGGTCAAAGCTGACCTCTTGCCAACTCCAGCATGCAAAAGCATAGGGTAGAACTTAATGATTGGCTGTCGAACTTCCAGTTCCACAACAGAATGTCTTTGACAATTTACGTCATTCAGTTCACTCAACTGCCAATTCACAAGCAGGTCGAAAACACGGTATTGGTTTTGTGACGTACACTCGTTTCACAACCCTTTTTCCTGATTTTCAAAGTAACCATAGAACATCCAGTGACTGTGCATGCATCAATAAACGGAGAAAAAAAATTAGCTTTCATTCGCTATATCAATACATCTCTAAGCTCACTTGGATTGTTCTTAACGTTTGCTAGAAAAACTTACCCACAGCAGAAGGATTTTATTTTTATTACATTATTTTCAATTGATAATTCCTCTTCATCTTGGTGACCCATCTTTACCAGCAAATGCTTATACCAACCATTATTCATTACAGATTTCTTGGACACAAAATTGATCTTTGTATCATTTACAGAGAAAAGTTTATTCTGGGTTTGGTGAAGTTGGCACCGTGACTTGCACACGTAACTTACACTCGCATTTTTGGCGCTGTGAAGAAAACATTTAAATGTTTGGCTTATTTTGTTAACTTCGATTATATAAAATAGGGAAAAAAACTAAAGGAGTACTTATTACTTTCTTTCAAACATCACTAGTGGTTTGACGTGGAAACCTGTAACTGAAAGACTTGCCATCAATAACAGGACTGGGCAGAATCTGGACCACTCTAGAAAGTTCAATTTCATCACAGTCATTGGCATGAAACTTGAAGCTGCACAGAGAAGCATCAGCCTTTCTGAGGAAGATCACTTCAACAGAATGTGGACGAATTGTATCAATCATTCCAATATATACCTTTTCACACATACTTGCTCTTTTCCCTTTCGCCTCATAAGCAACTGTGATGATCATACCCGCCATTAAATCCACCAGTTGGTGCTTTGAGGGGAGTTTCAGTGTCATCCTTCTCTTCGTTGGCGTTTGTTATTTCAGGTTTGCTTGGACCTTCAACTGCATTCTCCGATGGTTCAGTATCATAAACCGTATGGAATGCTCATCTGATGAGATGGATGAGAAGACGGAATGAAATTTTACGTGGAGTGTTTTCTCACTGCTTGGAGTCGCAAAATGAATCTTGTGCGTTTTGAAAATTGGCTGTTTCCTGAAGGCGGACCATTGGAGGATTCAAAAGATGAATGGATACTTTCAAGTCCTGAACTGGCGAGGTAAAGGACCATAATAGAAGTCTCGTCGTTTTTCAGGATTTTAAACTGTTCACTGTTCAGCAGTGTTAACAACAACTTGGCCTCGCAAAGTCTTCAGTCAGACCTTTCGCTTTGCTTCGGCTCCAGTACCTACCATGGGACCTTTACCGTGAGCTTTTCCTGAAAAAAGCCTAGTTCCAGGACACCCATAAACTGATATGTGATGAACAAGTGCAACAATCGTGTAGTAATTCTTGTATTGACTGGCAGCACCATCACTCTAGTGAAGTATAATGCTAGGTTGGAAATGATGTGCACGAAAATAGTCCACAAATCTTCGTACAATTGGCCCCTCTTAGAGTTTCTTTTACTTTCCTGAGCTCATAGTGTTGGCGATGCGTGTTATAGAGATGAAGGGAAATTGTTTTGAGGTGTTCTTTGAGTCACATAAGAGCTCCAACAGCATTCTTGTCATGGGTTAGGTAGTCACTTACGACTGCAAAGCCCAAGTGTGGAAGACCCCCATTCAGACTACTGTAGTAGATAACAAATGTAAAGATTAGCCCTTCTTAGAGTTTCTTTTACTTTCCTGAGCTCATAGTGTTGGCGATGCGTATTATAGAGATGAAGGGAAATTGTTTTGAAGTGTTCTTTGAGTCACATAAGAGCTGCAACAGCATTCTTGTCATGGGTTAGGTCGTCACTTATGACTGCACAGCTCAAATATGCAAGACTCCCATTCAGACTACTGTAGTAGATAACAAATGTAAAGATTGGCCCCTCTTAGAGTTTCTTTTACTTTCCTCAGCTAATAGTGTTGGCGATGCGTGTTATAGAGATGAAGGGAAATTGTTTTGAGGTGTTCTTTGAGGCACATAAGAACTTGTTTAGCAGAGCATTTCTTTAGCCAGTTCTTTTTCTAACATAGAACATAAGTAAACTGTACTTTCTCTTCGCTCGTTACTTGTGACTCATGACAAAACGCTACTTACACTCGACACTTCGATTGTAAGTCACATTTTTTCACCCTGTGGTAATCAATCCCTCACATGGAAACCGCTGGTCCTACTGACAGTCTCGTTGCACATTCTAGATCGTGCAGGGACGTGGCAGAGCTGGACAGGTTGGGACTCGATTCTGCTTTAATCTGTGCTGTGGGTGAAAACATTACGTGTTCAAACGTGACTTACCCTCGCAGTAAAAACGGGTAGCTTGAGATGAGCAGTCAAAAGTTTATTTCATTAGATGGCGACTGTTGCAAGAACAACCGTTAAGCCTTGTCTAATGATGGCACTGATTTTAGATTTTTTCTGAGAGTAATTATAAGAGATATTTCTTATATTGCCGGACCGGTTCGCGAGGGTAAGTCGCGATAATTTTTCTTTTGTTATATAAAAAGCTCAATTACCGCACTTTTTCTTCTATTGTTTTAAAAATGAACTTCACAACCAAACGATTTGGATTCTTACCTTTCCAACGATGTATTCACATGTCCAAAATTATAACTTTTAGAATTTAGACCATATATCTGAAATACCGTGTTTTCACCCAGCATTTGACCAGCAGTGTTTTTTGCAATTTATTGCCAAATAATTGAAATACAACCAGTCAGTTGGGTACCCAAAACAATTTTATCGTTTACTGATGGGGATGTTGAAAAGAAGATACTATTTGCATACTACTACCTATGCTACTAATGCTACTACAACTATTGCTACGGATATTTACTGAACCTTTCAACGATGCTGAAAAAATTGATGGCGCAAAATTGTGTTTGGATGTTTGTCATGGGAAATAATGGGCGACGGGGGGGGGTCTTCTGTGTGGTAGCTGATTTCATATCAAATCAGAAGTTAATTCAATCGGTGTGTAGTAGTTGGTTTTATACTAAATCAGGAGTTAAACAGAGTTGTGTTCAATCCCCATTTATATAGATCATTTTGATTCACTTTGTCTTCGGAAGCACAGGAAAGGCAATGGGAGAACACGGAATCAAGTGGGGAGGAAAAAATTTCTTGGACTTAGATTATGAAATGTAGAGAATGAAAAGTATGCTAGATGAAAGTGTGAGCAAAATGAGTGAAAATTTTAGAAGTTTTACTTCTTATTAATGTTATGGAAGACTACGTCGCTAAGGCAAGGAATAAGTGACGATGAAAAGGGTGACGATGAAAAGGTGACACTTGGTAACGAAAAGATCTCTCAAGTGGACAGCTCCACTTACCTTGGTAGTATTTTGAGTAAAGACGGTAAGTGCTGCGAAGACGTTAAAAGTAGAATATCTTTTGGCCATGTGCTTTTCCACAGTTAAAAAAAAAAATTGGAAGAATAGAAATATAAGTCTGTGAACCAAGATTAAAGAGATTAACAGGAAAAGATTAACAAAAAGGGGAGTCAGCTTTGTTCCATTATCTTTTAGAATCTATTTTCTAGAATTAGGACGAAGGTTCTTTTCAGCAGTAGCATTAAGGGTAACAGTGAGGGATAGGGGGAGATGGTCAAAATCACACTCATCCTGATCAACATGGACTTCACCACAGATGAGACCAGAAGAAACGATACAATGGTCAATGTCCGAAAGTGAGCCACTATTATGGATATAGGAATGAGAGGCATCTTTCTTCAAAATTTGGAACTATTCGGTAGGGAATCTAGAAGAGACTCAGTCTGCATTGACGAATAGTTAATATTACAGTTCATATCCCCGATTAATAACCAGTCCAGTCCATTACTCTCAATGCCATTCAGATGACTTTTTATTAATGTGCAAGATTTTTAAAATTTAGTTAAACTTCGGAAGGATTTCTAGTCGCAAAGGAGATATACATTAATGAGGACAAGGTTGGCAAGACGAATAGCAATATAACAATCACTCTCGTGATAAAATAAAGGGGGTGGTGAAAACAGCGTCTTTTTTATTAAACATGCTAGGCCCCTGATGGTCTGCTAGAGGTTTTGCGTGCACTTTTAGAAAAAACTAAGTGTTCGTTACTTCTCCGTAGGGAGTTTAAGCTCACTAAAGGTACGAGATGTTCCTGGAGGAATAAAACATCAAAATTTTCTAATTTCTAATCTAAAAAACCTTTTTTATCCTTAGTACCGTTAATATTGAACGAACATATAGTGAAGTTAGTCTTAGCACTTTTTTTCTTGTATAGGATGATCGTTTCGATAGAAGTTCACGAAGAATTTGGCATTTCATTGAGAATGACACTTGATTGTCTTGACAGTTCGCACATTTTAGTGTTGCCTGGCAGGGAGAATTAGACGAGGATTCATATTGCCCTGTGCAACGGGAGCAGCATTTTTCTTTATCATAATTTGATTTTAAGTGATTTGGTAATTGGCAATTATAACAGCATTTGGGTGGGTGTTGGAATTCTGAACTCGATATATCTCATGACTAATCTATATACCATATCGAAGTGCAATAGCGAGCGCAACAGCGTTTTCAAAAACACTCTAACAGCCAAAGAATTGCCTATTCGTTTCGTATGAGTAATATTACCGCAATCAATTAACATCCCCTCATCAAAATTGGTCGGTATACGTTTAATGATTCCAATACATTTTTTTTCTTTTACTTTGACGTCACAATCTCTCATTAAAGACGGAACAGCATTACAAAAGCTCCTTACCGCAATCTTGTCAATTCGTACCACCAGCTTATCGCCAGAGGGCTTAATACTATGAATACATTCATGACTGGGAATAGAGTATATTATTTCGCGACGCTTGGCAGGATTATTTAATCGTGATTGGACTTTAGAACTGGCACGTACGCAGGGTGGGGGGCCTTCGGGCCAGGCCCCCCCGAAATTTTGTGAAATGAATAATTTCCCCATGGTTTCTAGGGATTTCTGGCAAAAGTGGGACATTTATTAAGAATCTAGATACATGTGTGAAGCCTTTTTTGAGGGATTTTACAGCATGCAATTATCCGGTCAAGTCACTACCCAATTATTAACCCATTTTCTGTCTAATTTTTTACCCTCTTTGAATTAATTAGCAATTGTACTGTTATTTTTCTTTTTTTGTAAAGAGAGTTTGATTTCCACAGCAAAATAGAACTATTCTTGATATTAGGGCGTTTATCCCCCCTTTCCAGGATAAAGTACAGCTTTTAATGGATCAATTTTGGAAACAATTTTTTTCATTAAAATCTTTTTTTGCAATAGAAGAACTACCCCCCACAGCAACCATATTGCACTGTTAACCCTACAATTTCCCTTTCAGTGGGATATAATAGATCAATCACTGGTTCTAAATAGCTATGAACATAACCTGAACCTAAAACGTACTTTTGAGGCTTCAATCTTCATCCCCCCATTCGCTACAATACTACAAATTAAAGTTATTCTGTATTTTCCGATATACGTGCTTTTTACATTACTAAATAAAAAAAGTGCTACGTTGTATCTGCTGTGTCGAATGTTTTGGGCACTCCTGAAAAAAAATTCCTGCATAAGTGCCTGCTTTAGAAATAACAACGGTCGTCAGATCGTGATTCAATGACTGAGGGCCAAGGCTGCCAAGAGGGGGGAATTTAAGATCATACGACGAAATATTCTCATGAATTTGCTTAAGTTCCGAATCAATGCTTACAAGCTTTGAGGCGAAGCTAGAATAAGCCACAACAGGAATAACAGGAACCTCGGTAGGCAGAATAATCACGTATGTAGGCAAAGACAAATTTTTGCTATCGCATTTCTGGAAGATTTCTGTCATGTCTTTAATGTGACGATGATTAGCTCGATCGCCTTGGCGTCTTTGCACACGTTCGCCCTCGTAAACACGAGACCAAAGTTCTATTTTAGCCGCCGTAATAGACTTCTCATCGAAAAAACCAACAGCATTGTTAGCAATAACTTCATCACTTACTCCTTCTTTAAGATTAGATTGCACGAAATTCAACACCGACGAATGTAAATATTTTGTCATAATGGTATAACCAACAAATATGGAAAATTAGCCGAAGTCAAAATCCAATCAGTTTATTACTCACCATGCTGTCATACAGCTAGCATTCGATTAAATTAGTTTCAAAATAATCCTTTACAAAGTACCTGAATACCTTATTTTCAGTGTGAGATAATGTCCGTGCAATATCTTCAACATGTAGGTCAGTAAGTATAAGTAGGGATTATACGTGACTATAATCTCTACTGCTAAATTTTATGTTGTCTTCTCATAAAACTTACTGAACTAATAATGTCCAAGCACTATCCGATTTAGAAAATAACACTTTGAACTCTAAAATACAACTGTTGTTTTACAACTGTTGCTGAACTTTGAAATCACTCCACAATTGTACAATAAATTTCTCCCTCGTTATGTTTTTTGCTCAAAGTCTTATGGATTAGCAAAATTGAACAAACAAGACATCCTTCTAAGATCTATTGTACCTAGTACAAAATCAACTGCCTCGAACATTGTAAAATGGTTATGCACTACATTTAAACCATTGCTTCACTCCCAAAAAACCTTATATAAAAAATTCAGTTGATCTTATAGAAAAATTGAAACAGATAAACATTTCTAAGAATTCTATATTAAGCAGCTTTTACATAGTTTCCATGTATTGATGTTTCCAAATCTGAGTAATTATTACAAAATAAACTGGAAAACAATTATCATCTAATCGAAGAGTCAGCAATAGGTCTAGACATTGATGTTCTCACGCATTTGGTTAAATTATGCAGCAAATATTCCATGCTCTTCCAGTTTCGAGATCCATATTACAAACAGGTAAGGGGCCTTTTTATGGGAGCACCTCTATCAGGCCTACTCGCAAATATTTTCGTCGAGCATGTGGAAAATTGGGCACTGGATTCGTATTTTCTTAATAATGTGTTTTAGGGACGCTTTATGGACGACGTTATTTCGGTTTGCAATTTTTTCTCACAATACAGCTTCCTTTCAAAACTCTTTGTTTACTATAAACCAAGCAAAGTATATTTACTTTTTCATCTGAAAACTTGAACAGATTTGAACAGAAAACTTGTTTGCACTTTATTATTAGAGAAGCTTTCAGTATATCCATGTTCCAAGACCCCACCCATCTCCCATCCGATTACTTGTAAAGCCTTTACAGAGCCTTAGCATATAGACAAAAGTTCAGTGATTTTGTTGATTTTGGGTTATTTTTAATTGTTTCTCAACGACAGCTGCCACTTAATTGCAAAGAATACCAATTTGAAAATAGAAATCTTCACATTGTTTTTTGTGTTTAGGCATTTACGAGCCAGCTTAAGAGCTGGAACACATTCAAGTAGATAAATTTACAGTTTATTTAATATTTAATACTTAATATATGTTTTAACGCAGCTTCCAATTATGCTAATCGCTATGTTTGAATCTCTATCTTAGATTTTGGACAAGAAGGATCGATATTTTAATGGATTTTGTGTTGGATTTTTGTTAACTGCATCTTTTGGACACCCTTATGGACCTGACGAACTACTGTACTATTCAAGACAGGTTGTCAGAGGGTGGGTGTGCATTAGCACAACACTATATTTCGTAATTAGAGGATATACATGTACTCCATCAGTGCTAGAATTGGCGCTGGAAACCCTAGGAGCTAAACCTTTGTCTTCGAATTTTTTTCTTGTTCGTTTTTCTCAAATCGGTGAAAGAGGCGTCTTAACATAATGGCGCAAGCACGGTGCTTTTGAGATACCAGTTAGATTTTTTGAAAATGCTGTGAATTATCTATTTTAGAAAATAGGGGACTTTTATAACTATGGCACCCCTCTCTATACATGCAGCTAATGTGCAATCATTTTTGCCACCCACACCAATCTTTACTATTAAGAAACTTCAGTATTTATTCATTTTCAGCTTGGAATTGTTTATCATTTTATTGATGTTTTGGATTTATTACCATCTGCTAGAGATAGGACTTAGAACTTATACTTTCAAAGGTAAACGGCCAAAGTTCAAATCTGACAAAACAATACACTTGGGAAAAGTTTAGTGCAACTTCAATCCTGAGCAGTATCATTAAATATTCGACATGTCTTAGGTTCGCTTAGAACGGCCAGATTTTGTTGTAATTGGACTATATTTTATTCTGGTCCTAGTTGTTAGAATGTGGGTATGTAAATTATTATATTCATTGATATAGGTGGCCTATTCAGGCCGTTTATTTCTGTGTAATTTATTCTCTTCATCTCTCTCTCTCTCTCTCTCTCTCTCTCTCTCTCTCTCTCTCTCTCTTCCACTCTCTCTCTTTCTCTCTGTATCCCTGTCTCCCTTCCCCCCTTGTTTGCTTTCTCCTGACTTAATTAATTTAAAGAGATGATTAGAACTTACCTTAACCCAACACTTTGATCTTCACACTATGCTGAGTGCTTGGAAATACAGAGCAGGATTTGCTAGATGTTTTTTAGAATAATTAGATTCCTTTGAGGTCTTTATCTAAGGGTAATATTGGATACCTCTCTGACTGACAAATTTGAACTGTGAGCGCCACAAAAATTGTGGTTCTATAGAGCTTTTCAAGAATATGATGAAAGAAAAGCTGAGATAGATAAAGGCTGAGAAAGGCTGAGATAGCAAAACGAAATGTATGTCGTTCCTGAATGGAGTATTAAATAAAAAAAAACAAGTTTTTTTAACTGAAAGTAAGGAGCGACATTAAAACTTAAAACGCACAGAAATTACTTCGTACATGAAAGAGGCTGCTTCCTCATCAACGCCCCGCTCTTTACGCTAAAGTTTGACTCTTTCTCTCAATTCTTCTTTTTAAAACAGTAAAAAACTTTAGCGTAAAGAGCTGGGCGTTGCTGAGGAAGCAGCCTCTTTCATATACGAAGTAATTTCTGTGCGTTTTAAGTTTTAATGTCGCTCCTTACTTTCAGTTAAAAAAACTCGTTTTTTTTATTTAGTTTCTGAACGTTTTTTGAATCAATGCATGTTTTGATTTTGGCTCTCCGCAGAGGAATAATCAAAACGAAATTTACATATTTTTTTTTTGGCTTAATGGCTTTCTCATAATTTTGATCGAATGATTTTGAGAAAAAAAGAGCGGGGGACGAAACTTAGTTGCCCCCTGATTTTTTGGTTAATTAAAAAGGCAACTAGAACTTTTAATTTTTTACGAATCTTTTTATTGGTAAAAGATTTACGTAACTTATAAATTAGCTTACGTAAAGAACTTTTGTATTCTCATGTTTTTATTACATATATGAGGGGATTCGCCCCATCGTCAGTACCTCGCTCTTTACACTAAAGCTTAAATTTTATCCCAATTCATTAAGAATGACCCCCTGAATCACAAAAGCCGTAGAATAAGTAGTTGAAATTACTGAAAATACTTTAGCGTATAGAGCGAGGTATTAGAAGGAGGTGAGCCCCTCATATGGGTAATAATTTCTGTTTGTTTTAAGTTTTATTGCTGTTCCTTACTTCCAGCTGAAAAAGATTTTTCACTTTTATTTTTTAATTGTTTTTTTTTTTTAAATAATGCTAGTAGCCTATATCCTGCTCTCCCTTCATGGAAATTTTCTTCTCCCATTACAAATTCTTTAAGGAAAGTTCCCCCAGCATATCCCCCTCTTCTCAACCCCTCCCCCAAACCAAAAAAATCCTCCTGAAAACGCCTGTATACTTCCCAATAACCATTACTATATGTAAGCACAGGTCAAAGTTTGTAACTTGTTGCCCCTCCCACGGGGACTGTGGGGGAGTAATTCGTCCCCAAAGACATATTTATAAGGTTTTTCGATTACGTTGAATAAAATGGCTATCTCAGAATTTTGATCCGTTGACTTTGGGAAAATAATTAGCGTGGGAGGGGGCCTAGTTGCCCTCCAATTTTTTTGGTCACTTAAAAAGGGCACTAGAGCTTTTCATTTCCGTTAGAATGAGCCCTCTTGCAACATTCTAGGACAACTGGGTCGATACGATCACCCCTGGGAAAAAGAAAAAAAAAAAAAACAAAACAAAAAAACAAATAAACACGCATCCGTGATCTGCCTTCTGGCAAAAAATGCATAATTCCACATTTTTGTAGATAGGAGCTTGAAACTTCTACAGTAGGGTTCTCTGATACGCTGAATCTGATGATGTGATTTTCGTTAAGATTCTATGACTTTTAGGGGGCGTTTCCCCCTATTTTCTAAAATAACGCAAGTTTTCTCAGGCTCGTAACTTTTGATGGGTGAGACTAAACTTGATGAAACTTATATATTTAAAACCAGCATTAAAATGCGATTCTTTTGATGTAGCTATTAGTATCAAAATTCCATTTTTTAGAGTTTTGGTTACTATTGAGCCGGGTCGCTCCTTACTACAGTTCGTTACCACGAACTGTTTGATGAGGAGGTCTTTAGGAAGATTTCAAGGGAAAGCGGAACTTCTTCGGAGGATTTACAAAGGTAACTTCAAACATGCTGGGATGGATAATGAACATGCATAGCTCTGATAGCCTCGGGTGATTTGGTGCTTTAGTGAGTTTCTAAGCAGCAGTAGTTAGTATAAAACCCACTTTGATGCTAAGAATTTGGGTTTGAGCATAGAAAACCCTTCCTCTTATACAAGTATCTTCTGATCATTTCAAGTTTTAAATTTGATTTTTTCCTAATTAGCTACAATTTTTTGTAGAATCTATACCATAAGTGCAAAATGATTAAGTTAAAGTTAATATAACTGATGTACAACATGACTGGAGGGACTAAATCAAAGTAAATTATCAATCGAAACTATTAAAATAGAAGGTTCAAGAACTGATTATCAATTATAAAACTTTTTTTGTTTTTAAGAAGATAAGTACCTTACATTTACATTTCGTCTTTTACATTTTGTCATAGTAATAATAAAGCAAAATAGTTTAGTTTATGTAGATTGCGAAAATTGTTCAGGAACAAGTATCTGATCTCAGTTTCTAAGAGAAAAGTGACCACAAAACATTGAAAAAAAAATTGTCAAGAAAAGCCGAACAGTTTGTGACACAGTTTGTGACACAAGTAGCTTTTTTGTGGACACTAGCACCAGTTTCCACTCTTGTAGTTGGAATACTCATACTCTGAGCGGGAACATTTACACTTTATCTAGTTATTAAATAAAAAAAAACAAGTTTTTTTAAGTGAAAGTAAGGAGCGACATTAAAACTTAAAACGAAAAGAAATTACTTTCCATATGAAAGGAGCTGCTTCCTCATCAACGCCCCGCTCTTTACGCTAAAGTATTTTACTTTTTAAAAAGAAGAGTTGAGAGAAAGAGTTAAACTTTAGCGTAAACAGCGGGGTGTTGATGAGGAAGCAGCTCCTTTCATATGCGAAGTAATTTCTTTTCGTTTTAAATTTTAATGTCGCTCCTTACTTTCAGTTAAAAAACTTGTTTTTTTTATTTAATTTCTGAACGTTTTTGAATCAATGCATGTTTTGATTTTGGCTCTCTGCAGAGGAATAATTAAAACGAAATTTGCATATTTATTCATTTTTGGCTAAATGGCTTTCTCATAATTTTGATCGAATGATTTTGAAAAAAAGCGAGGGAAGAAGCCTAGTTGCCCTCCGATTTTCGGTTAATTAAAAAGGCAACTAGAACTTTTAATTTCTTACGAATCTTTTTATTAGTAAAAGATATACGTAACTTATCAATTAGCTTACATAAAGAACTTTTGTGTTCTCTTGTTTTTATTACATATACGAGGGGGTTCGCCCCCTCGTCAGTACCTCGCTCTTTACACTAAAGCTTAAGTTTTGTCCCAATTCATTAAGAATGACCCCTGAATCACAAAAGCCGTAGAATAAATAGTTGAAATTACTAAAAATACTTTAGCATAAACAGGGAGGTATTAGGAGGAAGTGAGCCCCTAATATGGGCAATAATTTCTGTTCGTTTTAAGTTTTAATGCTGCTCCTTACTTCCAGCTGAAAATTGTTTTTCATATTTATTTTTAATTTTTTTTAAGTAATGCTAGTAAATCCTGCGCTCCCTTCATGGAAATTTCCTTCCGCCATGACAAATTCCTAGATGGAAAGTTCTCCCAGCTTATCCCCCTCTTCTCAACCCCTCCCCCAACCAAAAACTCCTCCAAAAAATGCCTGCACACTTCCCAATAACCATTACTATATGTAAGCACTGGTCAAAGTTTGTAACTTGAGCCCCTTCCACGGGGACTATGGGGGAGTAAGTCGTCCCCAAAGACATAGTTATAATGTTTTTCGACTATGCTGAATAAAATGGCTATCTCAGAATATTGATCCGCTGACTTTGGGAAAATAAATAGCGTGGGAGGGGGCCTAGATGCCCTCCAATTTTTTGGTCACTTAAAAAGTGCACTAGAACTTTTAATTTCCGTTACAATGAGCCCTCTCGCAACATTCTAGGCCAACAGGGTCGATATGATCACCCCTGAAAAAAAAAAAAAAACAAATAAACACGCATCCGTGATCTGCCGTCTGGCAAAAAATACAAAATTCCACATTTTTGTATACAGGAGCTTGAAACTTCTACAGTAGGATTCTTTGATACGCTGAATCTGATGGTGTGATTTTCGTTAAGATTCTATGGCTTTTAGGGGGTGTTTTCTCCTTTTTTCTCAAATAACACAAATTTTCTCAGGCTCTTAACTTTTGATGGGTAAGACTAACCTTGATGAAGCTTATATATTTAAAATCGGCATTAAAATGGTATTCTTTTTATGTAGCTATTGGTATCAAAATTCCATTTTTAGAGTTCTGGTTACTTTTGAGCCGGGTCGCTCCTTACTACAGTTCGTTACCACGAACTGTTTGATACATGAGTATTTGACATCAGCTCAGGGTTTGGAATATTAGAAGTATGATTGATTGCAAGTTTGGTTTTAGGAGTTTCGTTTCCCTGTTCAGTTAATGTCAGAGATAGGCCGCTATTTAGTTTTAAATTTAGAACCTTAAAATTCAGACTACACTTGCTCAAAATATACTTATCAAAAATGCAACGGATAGAAAGCACGCATTTTATTGCTGCCATTGCTATTCTTGGTCCAATTGCGAAATAGAACCCAAGAATTAAGTGCAAAGGTAAAATAAACGAGGCGTAAAATTAATACGTACTGAATATTAGTCGTAGGAATTATATAAAAAGGGCAAAACAAATCAAATAAAAAAAAATATCAGGTGCCTTATTTATTGCTACTAAATATGCTGGCTTGATTTTATATATTTTATCCATATAATATATTTTTATCCATGGTATATCTATATATCATGCCTGTGAGCTGATAGCTTAAAACATAGAATAACCAATTTTAATAACCAAGTCTCTAAAAGCTTAATGTATTATGGACATCACTATCGCCTTTGGATTTATATAGTTGTAGTCCCATCTAAAGATTTTCTAATAGTTCTCTTTTCGTTGTTATAAAAATTAAATTTTGTTCAGTGTTGCCACATTTAACTGTGAAACCAAACAAGCAAAGCGAGTTAGTAGCATCTGAGAAGACTTTTTACCCACAGAAATTCAAACACTAATCATCAAAGTCGATTGATGCCATATTCTCTTAACTTATTTTTCTTCCAGGTTTTTTTTTCTTTTTTAATTTAGCGCCAGAAGCTACCAAAACCTGCATAGCCACGAATGGAGGTATTTTTTTCAAAAGAAATCTCAATTTTTCCGATCTTAACATATCCATGGCTGTATATGTTTCCATTTCCCAATTCTAACAATCAGATTTTATTTCACTATCCTTGGTTCACTAGCTAAATAGTATTAGTGGTGTCAATTAGCCGGTGGAGTAGGACTATTTCTTTTACTTCGAGGTGAGGTACCATTTCTTAGATTGAAGTCTATCTAATGAAAATATCAAAAAATTTAGATGAAAATATAATAAAGAATATGGGTTCTTGTCTGTTGATTGGAACACCTCCAAGAGGTGAAGTTAGGTTGGTCCTACTGAAATAATGAAAATGAAGTTTGTTCTTTTCCTCCTCAATACCTCGCTCTTTACGCTTAAGTTTAAGTTTTGTTCCGATTCCTTAAGAATGACCCCTGAATCACAACGACCGCTTGATTAGAATAAATAGTTCTTTTGAAATTACTAAGAGTACTTTAGTGCAAAGAGCGAGGTATTAAGAATGAGACAAAGCCCTTTATATACGTAATAATTTCTGTTCGTTTTAAGTTTTAATAATGCTCCTTACTTTAAGTTAAAATTACTTGTTTTTTAATTCAATTTCTGATTGTTTCTTAAACAATGCTGGAAAATCCTGCGTCCCCTTCAATGAAAATCTCTTTCCCCGTGAAAAATTCCTCCATGTAAAGATCTTCCCAAGTGGTAGGTCCCACAGACCTCCCACCAGACTCCCCCCTGAAAACGTCCGTATGCTTCCCAATAACTAAAACTATATGTAAACAATGGGCTAGGTTCATAACTTGCAGCCCTTCCTCTGAGGACTGTGGGGAACCAAGTCGTCCTCAAAGACATATCTATTAAATTTTTGACTATGCTGAACAAGATGGCTATCTCAAAATTTTGATCCGGTGACTTTGGCAAAAAATGAACGTAAGAGGGGGACTAGTTGCCCTCAAATTGCATTGGTTACTTAAAAAGGGCACCAAAACTTTTAATTTTCATTCGAATGAACCCTTTTGCGACATTCTAGGACTCCTGAGTCTATACGATCACTCCTGGGAAAAAGAAAAACAACAACAAATAAACACGCATCCGTTATCAAATAAACACGCATCTGGCAAAAAAATACAAAATTCCACATTTTTGTGGATAGGAGCTTGAAAACTCTACAACAGTGTTTTCTCTGATGCGCCGAATCTGATGGTGAGATTTTCATGAAGATTTTACGACTTTTAACGGGTGTTTCCTCCTTTTTTCAAAAATATGGCATTTTTTTTCAGGTTCGTAACTTTTTATGGGTAAGACTAGCTTTGATGAAACTTATATATTCAAAATCAGCTTGAAAATCTGATTCGAGTCCATTTTGAGGCATCTATTGGTAATAAAGGTCCATTTTAGTTTCGGTTGCTGTTGAGCCTGGTCGCTCCCTACTTACAGTTCGTTACCACAAACTTTTTAGTATGCCAAAACATGATGATAATATAATTCCTTAGAAACAAAATTATGGAAACTACGACGAAGAATTACAGAACGCTGGCCACATAGAATGTGTTATATTAAATAGCTAGCCTGGTTTAGCCTTGCCCTCACAACCTCACAAACTACACCTATATCGTAGTTTTCTCACTCAAAGTAAGTCAACCATAATCGATTCCAAAAACGCAAGCCAGTCTTTGTCAGATCTTAGACAGTGGATTCTTGAGTTTGCTCCGTTTAAAAACTAAGCGCAAAAATATTTTAAATTATAAAAGAGAGAACGAAATCGTACTGGGAAACAAATACCCTTTTTTTCTCCCCGTCCTAATTGAGGCTACTGGAGAGCACATTTATTTTTTTTTTATTTGAAGTCACTAGTTTTCGAAGATTTATTTTTCAAAAGTAGTATATTTATTGCAGCCTAAACACGCTAAACTTCCCAAAATAGCAACCGCAAATATTTAGTGAAGTTATTATTACTGCGCCAAATTTTATCTTTGGGTCTTAGAAATAGTTCTCTCGAAATTCTATTATGACAAATCTTATGCAAGAATACAAAATTATCATTAAAACGATATAAAATGACCACTAGAAATGTCCAGTAAAATTATTGCTACTAAAATATTTTGTTTCTGAATGAAACTACTATTTTACTGCTAATGTGGTTATTAATAATTTATTCGTGGAATTTAGAACTTTCAATCTTTCTGCGGATTGACAATACTATGAAACAGTTCGTGGTAACAAACTGTAGTAAGTAAATAAGAAAGTAAAATATTTATTACCCGTATTTTTCACATGGAACAAAACGGAGCACAAGAAAAAAAATAAAAGAAAAAAGAGAACAAAAACAGAGAGAAAGTTAAAACACAACACGGAAAAATACACAATCAAGTACTGTAGAAAGGTTTAAGCCAGGGGTGGCTCCATTTTGTTTGGGTATTAGAAATAAACAGATTTACCGTGATAATGGGGTCTGTAATCCTGTGCTTTTCTATCATATAAGTATTTCCCGTCCACAAGGGGTATCGTAGCAGGAACTTCACGAGCCTAAAATAAAGGGACCGGAGCTTGTGTCTTTGGGTATCAGTTAATAAATTCGAAAATAGGGTGATATACAGAATATGCGGCAGTGCAACAGCGTTCTAAATATTTACGAGATACTGTCGGCATATAAGGAGTCTGCTGGTAACGATAGATCAATACGCGGTGTGGATTTTTTTCTCGACGTGTTTGACGAGCAGTAGACGAGTTTTGTTAAGGTTACAGCGTATAGGCAGACTCAGATACACGACATGAGATGAAACGATAATTAACTCGCTATCCAGTAGGAGGTGTTCAGGCTAACAATAACTATCGTTGAAAAAAAAAAAAAAACAACTGCAGATTTAGAAGTATTGAAAGCGAGGCCGATTTCTCGGTATTCATCACGCAGGATCAAGAATTTGATTGCAGACTCCTAATAGACCGACTTAGATTTAATAGATCGTCCGCGTATGCAAGTAGCGACACATTTATATCCTTGAAGATACATGAAACATTGACAGATACCTGGGCATTTAAAATGCCGTTATTGTACAAACTTGGGAATAATAATGAACCCTGGCAGACACCTTTCTTTACTGGAACAACCACTGATGTGATGCGTTTACCTATCTTTATGTGCGCTTTAAAACGGCAATACACATCGTACAGTACGCAAGTGATATGGAAGTTTACACCTGCTGGTGAGCAGCTAAAACGGCCTAAGTGTGAATCAACAAATCAAACGCTCTACTCACACCAAAAGCACCGATTACTATCAGATCACCAGATTCGTGAAAATCTGCTAGAATAGCGGCAAGACTTAAGAGAGCGTGAGGACAACCTAGATCTGGTCAGAAACAGAACTGGTGATCAGGCATTCGGCAAGAATATTGAATTTCTTTTGTGACTAAGATCTCTAGAACTTTTCAGAGCACTGGAGCAACAGTGATTGGCCTGCATGAAGACCATTGATCTGTTGGTTTCTCTTTTTAAGGATGGGCGAAAGCAAACCGACACAAAGTGAGTCAGGTATTATACCAGTGGTGAAAATAATCTGGAACAGCAGCGTCAGATACTCAGTAAGCATAGTGAAACCGTGTAGCAGATTTAGCGTGCACAGTTCGTCTACACCACGGGAATGTTTCTTCTTCAGCTTTAAAATAGCTTCATGTACGCTTCCGTAAGTAACAACAAAATCTGGAACACACTGGTTGGGTATTACCGATTCTAACCGGTTTGCGAAGGGATTAGACATATTTGGGTCGGGGACACTATTTATTTATTTACGATTTATTGGAAAAGTATAATTCCCAATCTTTTTCGCTAGTCAAATCATGGGGTTTTCCGGCGGCTGGTTTGCTCAACCAGGCTTTCCAGATTAGTTTTGAGTCACTTACGATTCTGGAGGAGTACTGTTCTTATAATTTTGTACGACGAGCTTTCAGTTGCTTATCAAATTTTTGTTTCATTCATAAGCGTACAGAATTAACAGGACCTGATTTGGGCCTATCACAATCTTGCCAGATTCTAAACCAAAACTTAGCATCGTTGCAAACTTAACTAGAGCCGGATTTTGCGAAAATTCGGGAATTTCTGTTTTCATTCTAACCTTTCTTGTAGGAACTGCTTCTTTTTTAGCTAAGAGGAGCGAGTGAGTAATCTCGGCACATAATATATATGAGTACTTTTGCATCTGTGGAATCAAAATTCAAATTCACTTGGAGTAAATGAAAGGGGATTCGTATCTTCACAAGAAGTGATTTCAGCACCTGATGATACAAAGTAGTATTAATTTTATCTCACTCACTTACGACTGTCCACTAGTCATTCTTGGGTTGAGGCAGAGCTAGTTTTATGCTTAGACATGCTAGTAGGTGTAAGTGATCAGCGAAGACAGCGTCTTTTAGAACAGTTACACTTCCGTTAATATTCTTAGAGCAGGCCGTGTGGTCAATGTTTGAAACGACCCGGAGTTGTGAACGAAGGAGTAATCACTGTCTTTTGGGAGGATGATAAGTTTGTCATCAAAGACGCCGTTTAGAAGCTGACTTCTAGCACACGTGCTGTCAAGCAGGCTGCAGTTGAAGTCCCCCATGACTACGCATTGCAAATCTTTCTGGGTCACAGACTTCAGGAACTTCGCTAGTTCACGAGCTGCATTCATAAACTTTCGCCCCGATTTATCATTTTGTTAGTTTGTAGGAATAAATATACATACATTAAATATGCATATACATTAAAGAATCCAATACTACCGAAAAATATAGCCAAGAAGTGATCATGCGCAAATAACACCTTACTTTCAATATGTGGGCGGCGAATAATCGCCAAGCCACTGGACGGGCGTCCGAAAGACCGGACTTTTGTGGGCTCGAGGTAAAAAGTAAACTCGTGCGAGAACTTTAGAAGAGAATTATTGTGAGAAGAGAGCATATTTTCTTGCATAAACATGTGTCATAATTCAGTCATCACAGTCATAATTCAGTATTTTTGAATTATGGCAAATTTGTTGGGGACTCCTCCGTCCATGTTTCATGACGTAATTTTGACACAGACTGGGGTATTGGAAATTGGACCGCTTCAGCTCACTGGCAATTTTTTTTTATTGTGGGGCATTTGAAGAAATGACAAGTTTGGCGTTTTGATTTTCAGAGGGCGCAAGCTTTAGGGTTTCCACAGGACTGGTTACAGCTCTTGCCCCGACCAGTCGTGTAGAAACCCTATAGCTTGCACCCTCTGCAAATCGAAACGCGACCAGGAAAGACCCTGCAAAATAGGAACCAAAACTAAAAAAATGGAATTTTGATATCAATAGTTACATCAAAAGAATAACTTTTTATGCTTTATTTTAAATATATAAGTTTCATCAAGTTTAGTTTCACCCATCAAAAGTTACGATCCTGAGAAAATTTGCCTTATTTTAGAAAATAGGAGATAAACACCCCTTAAAAGTCATAGAATCTTAACAAAAATCACACCACCATATTCAGCGTATCAGAAAACTCTATTGTAGAAGTTTCAAGCTCCTATCTACAAAAATATGGAACTTTGTATTTTTTGCCAGAAGACAGATCACGGATGCATGTTTATTTGTGTGTGTGTTTTTTTTTCCAGGAGTAATCGTATCGATCCAGTGGTCTTAATATGCTGCGACGAGGGAACAACCCCTTTTATATATGGAATATTTTTTGTCAATTTAAGCTTTAATGTCGCTCCTTACTTGCAGTTAACAAAACTTCTTTTTTTATTTAATTTCACTTAAATAACCAATTCTCTTGTTTATAATTGCCATTCTCTTACTCAAGTGGCTAAAAAGTTCTGCAAATTTAGTTTACCCTTTTCTTAATAATAACCTTTATTTATCAACGTAATACTCCTCAATGAATGAATGAATGACTATTTAAAGCCATTTTTCAGGCCGTATACATACATATATAAGAACAAACTTAATATTTGGGAGAGCAAAATTCAATGACCATTGAAAATTGGATTAACGATTGGTTGTTATACTGTGGTCGTCTTCAGGGAGCAGGGGCTATGTACTTCCAATGAATGGTGTCTTCACTACAAACAAGAGTATGGCTGCTGCTCGTTTCCCAACCCGTAAAAGCATCATTATTTTGCTTAAATAATCAATTCTTGAAATTTCAGTTTCCAATCGAATCCGAAATTTCTCTGTCGAAGTTTTTATCACCGTCCCCTTTGTACGAAATGGGCGGAGAACGATAAATGGTAGCCACATCGTTCTTTACTGAGTCCCCTCATCTGACAAAGGGGGGCACTTGGTTGATGTAATGAACGCTTCTGAATCTTCCAGGCTAGTTAGGGCTCTTGAATCCTACTGATGCAATAAAGTGACATTTCTAAAACGAATATCGTGTAAAATGTTATCTGTTTTCCATTCAATTTGCGCTAAATATCGTGATAGGTTTTGTACAGGACATTTTTTGCTTACTAAGCTTTCATTAGTGTGTACCTTTAACATTTGCCTAGAGTTGCTGTCATTTTAGAATCAATTAATTGTCTTAAATTATACGCTGATATGAAGAAATTATAAAAAATTTTGTGAAGGTAGTCTGGTAAATAATATAAAAATAAAAATAAAAGCACACTAACTGATAAGAGTTATATACCAACTCAAAAGTAAAGTGCCTGAAAAAATTTGCCTCATTTTAGAAAATAGGGGGAAACACCCCTTAAAAGTCATAGAATCTTAACGAAAATTGCTCCATCGGATTCAACATATCAGAGAACCATACTTTAAAAGTTTCAAGTTCCTATCTACAAAAATGTGGAATTTTGTATTTTTTGCCCCAAGACAGATCGCGGAAGCGTGTGTATTTGTTTGTTTTTTATTTTTGTTTTTTTTGTTTGTTTTTTTTTTTACCAGGGGTGATCGTATCGACCCAGTGGTCCTAGAATCTTGCGAGAGGGCTCATTCGAACTGAAATTAAAAGTTCTAGTGCCCTTTCCAGTGACCAAAAAATTGGAGGGCACCTAGGCCGCCTCCCATGCTCTTTATCCCAAAGTCACTGGATCGAAACTCTGAGATGGCCATTTCATTCAGCATAGTCGAAAAACCTAATAACTATGTTTTTGGGAACGACTTACTCCCATACAGTCTCCATGACAGGGGCTGCAAGTTACAAACTTTCACCGGTGTTTACATATGGTAATGGCTGTTTGGAAGTGTGCAGACGGTGTCAGGGAGATTTTTTTTGGTTGGGGCGGGGGAGGTGTTAAGGAAAGTGGTTTATGCGGGGGAAACTTTCCATGGAGGAATTTTTCATGGGAGAAGAGAATTTCAATTAAGGGGGTGCAGGATTTCTTAGCATTTTTCTTAAACAATCAAAAAATAAATATGAAAAGTTTTTCAACTGAAAGTAAGGAGCAGCGTTAAAACTTAAAACGAACAGAAATTAATACGCATATCAGAAGTTCACCTCCTTCTAATAACTTGCTCTTTACGCTAAAGTAATTTTATTAATTTCAACTATTTATTCTACGGCCTTAGTGATTCAGGTATCATTCTTAAGGAATTGGGACAAAATTTAAGCTTTATTGTAAAGAGCGAGGTATTGACGGTGAGGCGAACCATCTCATATACGTAATAATTGCATACGAATATAGAAGTTGATTACGTAAGTTAATTCACAAGTTATGTATATTTTTACTAATAAAAGCATTCGTAAAATATAAAAGTTCTAGTTGCCCTTTTAAGTAACCAAAAAATTGGAAGGGTAACTAGACCAGTTCCCCTGCTCCTTTTTTTTCTCAAAAGCGTCCAATCAAAACTATGAGAAAGCCATTTAGTCAAAAAAAAAAAAAATTAATATAGAAAATTTCGTTTTAGTTATTCATGTGCGGAGAGCAAAATCAAACATGCATTAATTCAAAAACGTTCAGAAATTGAATAAAAAAAAAATTTAACTGAAAGTAAGGAGCCACATTAAAACTTTAAACGAACAGATGTTACTCCGCATTTGAAAGGGGCTGTTCCTTCCTCATCGCTCCGCTTTTTACGCAAGTTTTTTTACTGTTTTGAAAAGTAGAGTTGAGAGAAAGAGTCTAACTTTAGCGTAAAGAGCGGATGCGTTGAGGAGGGAACAGCCCCTTTCACATACGGAGTAATTTCTGTTCGTTTTAAGTTTTCATGTCACTCCTTACTTTTAGTTAAAAACACTTGTTTTTTTTATTCAATTCTTTAAAAATAAATGCAACCAATTGCAATTTTTTTTAATAACGGAAGAATGTTCGAAATGAAACAAAAAGAGTGATTGTGACGATTATAATGAAACCGGACACAGCCAGTTTAAGGTAGTCAGAAAGGATATGCGCAAGTGTAGCACAAATTTGTTCTTTTGCCGTTAATAGGCATACATGCTTATTGATGTTTTTGTTTCAGGTAAGTGTCCTTTATCGTTTAGTCTTATGAGGGCTCATTGTCTTATTTAAAACTGAATTTTAGGTTTTATTTTGAAATCGGGAGTCAAAACTCACTCAAAGAAAGAAATAAACACTTATTTGTTGCCTAAGTGTCCAATATTTTTGTACATTATCGGTTGGGCCATCTTTCAATTTTCTCCGCAGACATTTATTTTTTTTGTGGGGGGGATTACCCTTGTGGAATTTTTCTAGGGGTTTTATTTTCTTGAGCTTTTTTCTTTTAATATAGCGGCAACGTGGGAAAAGTAAGCTAGCTAAGGCCAGATATATAATATTCAGACCAATCTGTAAGGTACAGAATGCAAAATAAACGAAAAATCCAATCGAGTAGAAGTAATCAAACAGTTCGTGGTAACGAACTGTAGTAAGGAGCGACCCGGCTCAATAGAAACCAAAACTCTAAAAAATAGAATTTTGATACCAATAGCTACATCAAAAGAATCGCATTTTAATGCTAATAAATATATAAGTTTCATCAAGTTTAGTCTTATGCACCAAAAGTTACGAGCCTGAGAAAATTTGTGTTATTTTAGAAAATAGGGGTAAACACCCCCTAAAAGTCATAAGATTACACCAACGAAACGAAAATTTTTCTTAACGAAAATTACACCATCAGATTCAGCGTATCAGAGAACCCTACTGTAGAATTTTCAAGCTCCTATCTATAAAAATGTGGAATTTTGTATTTTTTGCCAGAAGGCAGATTACGGATGAGTGTTAATTTTTTTTTCTTTTTCTCAGGGGCGATCGTATCGACAAAATAAATATGAAAAAGTTTTTTTTCAGCTGGAAGTAAGGAGCAGCATTAAAACTTAAAACGAACAGAAGTTATTACCAATAGATAGATAGATAGATAGATAGATAGGTGTATTTCAAAAACCCATTGGCCATATACACACAAAAATATAAATAAATAACAAACAAGCAAGGAAATTAACAATAGTACGAACACGCACAAAAAACAGAATTCAACGCAAAAAGTGCCTAATCTAACTACAAAAGAAATTAGTCATATAAAACTTTTTCTTCTTATTAAGGATTTATCTATATATACTCCCACTCGAAATATTGTGGTTGGGTTACTATGAGGGGCTCACCTCCTCCTAATACCTCGCTCTTTACGCTAAAGTATTTTTAGTAATGTCAACTATTTATTCTACGGCTTTTGTGATTCAGGGGTCATTCTTAATGAATTGGGACAAAATTTAAGATTTAGTGTAAAGAGAGAGGTACTGACGAGGGGTGAACCCTCTCATATGTGCAATAAAAACATGAGAATAAAAAACTCTTTACGTAAGCTAGTTTATAAGTTACGTATATCTTTTACTAATAAAAAGATTCGTAAAAAATTAAAAGTTCTAGTTGCCTTTTTAATTAACCAGAAAATTGGACGCCCCGCTCTTTACGCTAAAGTTTTTCACTATTTTAAAAAGTAGAGCTGAAAGAAAGAGTCGAACTTTAGCATAAAGAACGAGGCGTTAAGGAGGTAACAGCCCCTTTCATATACGGAGTAATTTCTGTTCGTTTCAAGTTTTAATGTCGCTCCTTACTTTCAGTTAAAAAAATTTGTTTTTTTTAATTTAATTTTCACAAGTATGAGTAGGGTCATGGCTCTTTTAAAACCATCCTTGAGGCTTAAGTACCAACACGGCCTTAATAAAAAAAGTTTCATAAGAAGTAAAATAAAATACGTTAGTTCTGAAGAAAAGAAAAAGTGTCACAAAAAACAATGTAGCATTTAATTCAGTGAGCCTCGAGGGCTCAATATATAATCTAAACAAGAAAAAAAATATACATGTGTTATGTGTTACCTAAGAAATATATAGTTATTTGTTGCCTAAGTGCTCAATATGATTCTTAATTATCGGCTGGGGAATTTTTATTTGCCAGTAACACAAGAAGTGGCCATGTCATCCATGTTGCCGGATCAGCAAAAGCGGCTGGTATTGGTATAAGAGCTTGTGAACTCAGATTAAGTTTTCCTGTCTTTGCATAAGAGTAATATCTAATAAATATGCTTTTGATTTGTGGAATGAGCTTTAATTTGTCATTCATTAAGTCATATGGTGGTGCAATAGGTTCGATGTCGGACTAGTAATACCGAACCCTAAGTAGGAACTGAATTGTGGTAAAGCAGTGCAATGCCGATGCAAAGCTCTTAGTAGTCAAATTCATCCAATACATACCTACATGCCATTCATTGAAAAACTTTTTAGATTATCTATAGCTATTTCTCCTTTACTTTTCACTTGATGACCAGTTTTTTTATCTTGCAAATTGTTGGAGTAGCTCAGGATTGACAATACTGTTCATGTTTTATCTCTTTGCAGACATAACACCCCTTTAAGCCTCCTAAGGTCTAGACTGCTATTTGCCCTTCATTGAAGTCTCTATGTATTTCAAACAGTGAAAAGTTGCTATTCAAGTTCACAGGAAGAAAAAAAACTTATTTTACGAAAAAAAACTTCTTTTGTGATGAATATATTTGTAACTCTCAAATTAATTTGTTATTTGAAAGAATCACCTCTTTTACCAACAATTTTCATTTGCAGTCCTTTTTTTGGTGTTTTACACCACTAAATGACAATTTTCATCCGAAAAAATGCAAAATACAATCGAAAAAAAATTCTGAGAAAACAATCAGATCAGAAATATGGAACAGCTAATTATCTTCCCTAAATATAAATTTCCTCAATATTCAAAGTAAGGTTGTTAGGACTGTTTGGGGTTTCAGTCCCTTTTCTCTCATTTGTAGAAAAACCTTAATAAGAAAATACAAAAAATTAATTATTTCAAAACGAAAGAAAAAGTAAATCTTAAAACATTATTAATAAAGTAAAGAGGCAAATAAACCAAACATCATCCCATACTCTATACATGGTTACTGCATCTGGATTTTTTTCTTTTTTTTTATCGATGCTATAGAGTTACAAGATGAGTCATGTCTACCATTTTGAGGGCTATTCACCACCTTCACCAACCTGGTAGAGAAAATTTCCTGGCTAGGGTTACCTACATAGACTTGGTCCTCCCACACTGTTTGATGCAAAATGTGAAAACGGTGCCTCTTTGCGATGACTTCCTCCAGCCTTTAATCAAGACCTTCAATGGATGATTTCGACAGCGCAGCATCTTTAAGGCTAGGGACAAGAGAAAAAAAAATCTATTTTTTTTACTAGAATAGTGCCATTTCTTTAAAAACTTCTAAATTTTGTACTTTATTGACATTTTTTTCTCTCTTGTCCACTCGTATGGAAGTCCCTGCAGGTAACTAACATAAACCATAACTCTTTAATATTATAAACTGAGTAAATTACCTGTTTATTTGGGATCATGAGCATGAATTACAAAAAAAGCTATTTTTGACGATTTGAAACTATCATAAAGGGTTACTTCAGTAAAAATCCCTATAAAAAAACATTTAATATATAATTTATTCAGACTGTTGAAACAAAAACAATACTACTGAAAGTGCGACAAAGTACAAAATTTATAAAAACAAAGTGCAAACCATGCAGACAGCTAATCTAGCTTAAAACATAAATAAAAAACAAAAATTAGTGCATAGATCTGGACAGCAGCAAACTCTAGGTGAAGGTCGTACATTAATATATAGTTTATGCAAACTTACAGAGCGAAAAAATAAGAAAAAACTATAGCAAAACAATAGCAAACGCTAGGAAAAGGTCGTTAGGTCTTCTTCTTTCCTTTTTTGCTTTTTCTTCAAAGCAGTTACAGATAAAGACTGATCTATGTTTATCAACTCTTGAATGATGTCACAAGCCTTTGGTGAAGGTAAGCCATTCTCGGAACATAATACTTTCAGCATTTCATCCAACTGCTTTTCATTCTTCTGCAGTTCTTCAAATCTACACTCTTCATCTTCATAAGCAAAAACCACATATTGGCTATTTGCTTGTCTAGCTCTCCCTTTGCTTTGTATGTTCTGTATTATTGTGAAACAGTTTGAAAATCGAATCACCAATCCACAATCAGGAACATCAGTCCCCTCAAGTATTGATGTCGAAATTATCAAATGACTATCTCCTCTTTTAAATTCTTCGGATATATTTTTCTGCTGTTCTTCCCAGCCCATACCATCGTCACCCATATATCCAACAACAACCAATGGATTTAATTCAGGAAACTCCTTTGATAAGTGCCTCCACAGTTTTCTACATAATTCTCTGGTGTTAACAAACACAATAACTTTAGACCCATTGTAATTTTGGATATGTTTAGAGAGTTCCATCATCTTTGGGGAAATATTCTGATAATTTTGATACCGCACAATGAGATCCTGAACGCCAGGTAACACAGAAGCATTAGTAGTTGATAACATAGCAACTGCTTCTGGAATACTGATGTCTCGGCATATTTCAATTGATCCTAATAAACCAAAAAGCCCTTCAATCTCTTCAGATTTGAAACCATAGGCAGCATAGCTGTCATTAAAAATATTGTCTTTCACAGCCCGTAACTGGCCTTTCACTATGTGCGTGTTCGAGTCAGATAGCATTTGAAATTCTTTTCTATATGCTTGAATTTGTTGAATAAACAAGTTAAACTGAATTTGAGCATCTTGAATGTACGATCGAATTTCGTCGGGTATCTTTAATGTAACAAGACTCTCCTTTCGCTCATGCTTGTATGACAGACAAGGACGATAAATCACAGCCGGTTCTAAATTTTTTAAGATTTTGGGTAAAGAAACGGTGTGACTTTTATTATTCGGAACAAGTGAGGCAGTAAGTCCAAGAATCCGTGGCCTTAATTGTTCTGGACAGCTTCTGACCATTCCTAATATATCTGAAAAAGCATGACCGCCAGAGGCGTGATGACACTCATCTATAACTATGCACGAAAATTCTGTCATATTCAACGTTCCCCTAAAAAAGAACATGTTTTAAATATGGCTGGAACAGGATTGCCTTAGACATGCAAAACGGGGATGAAATAAGATACAACGACAGACTGAACCCTTTTCAGCTTAAAGCAGTCAAGAGAGAAGTAGTATCAGTATAGTAGAATAGGTTAGTAACAGTTGGTATTGTTAGTAGCAGTATTAACCACTGTAGGTGTACATCAAACGAAAACTAAAACCCATAGGTCATTTAAAAGAGTGGAAACTATACCGCTATTCAAAGCTCAAAGTAGTCATCAGAGGAGTAGTATCAATAGAAAATAGGTAGAAACAGTAAACATTAGTAGTATCAGTATAATCATAATAGGTCTAGATCAAACGAAAACTAAAACGAGGTTTTATATTAACATTATTGGTAAGTAGCGATGGTTACCATTACAATATTTGGTATCATTGCCGGTTATCATTACAACAATTGGCGGCAGCAACTAATGGACCTATCAGGAAGACTTTTAGTAAAAGAATCCACATTTTCCGAAAAGATAATTTAATTTAGCATATATAGTAGTCTAGTGTGATTAAATATAAAAATTGCGGCAAACAGAAATGTTTGCCGCTCTTTACGCTAAAGTTTGACTCTTTGTCTTAGCTCTATTTTTAAAACAGTAAGAAACTTTAGCGTAAAGAGCGGGGTGTCTGGATGAGCACTGCTCGTCCATTCATGAGAATGATAGAGATAGTTACATAGTATTCATTCTATTGATTGGACGTATCTCATCCAGTATCATTCTATGGTACTGGGCTAGTATCATTCTATATCGGGACTAGTATCATTCAATTGATTAGACGAGCAGTGCTCATCCAGACAGTGTTTCCACTATGGGGATTTCCCCCCTAAAACGGGGATTTCTTAAGTCTTTTAGAGGCGAGAGTTTTTTTCTAGGAATTTGGGGATTTTCTAGGGATTTTTCCTCTCCCATGGACTTTTAGGGAAATTTTGGGGGGTTTTCCTTTAATTTGTTCATCATCATCATCTTCTTGATCAGAGAAGCAGGATAATTCGATTTAGGATATGTTTCCTTGCGAATTGAACTTGGAATCACAGAGAAGAACTTCTTCAGTTGCTTAAAAAATTTTAACACCACACAGATTTTGGGATGTACAGGAGTCCTAAGTAACAAACTAGCAACAAAGAACAGTTTGAAACAGTTCCATGCTGATATGGGCTTCAAACAATAATTTCAGCTTGGACTGATCTCGATTAATGAAGTCGTATGGTTTGTCATTTTCGGGTTGTGTTTTCATAAGATTATTTGGTAGATAGCATGTCATTTTTTACAGGTCAGATAAATAAAGTTATAATATATTTTGATAGTTTTATAGGGTACGTAGTTGTTCTTACTGTAGTAAATTTTTTTGACAAGCATTGCATGTACGATCCTTTTTCTCCACAGTACTTGTATGATGTTTATGATTTTTGTGTAAAATAAAAAAAAACTTGAACTCGAACTTGTATCCGGCTTTATAAGCACTGACGTGAATAATAGAGGTAGGCTCTAACTATTCGAACACGTCTCTTACCGTTTCATTACCCTAGTTTTTAACAGACAAACAAACTTACAGCCATTTTTTAAAAACAATGGCTCATGTAGGAATGAATGGATTGTGTGTTTTTGGCAATCCTACGTACCCAGGGGAAAATCATGAAGCTTCATACTATAATTGGTAAATTTTTTGTTGTTCATTTTTTTTTACTTACAAATAAAGTGAACATACCACTCGATGTCTTTTTTTATGTTCTTTACAAATATAACAATCCCTTCTGTCACAAATTAAAATTTAAGCACAGTTTAAGCTCTTGAAACCAAAATATTTCTAGTTTTGGGGTATAAACAAAGCTTAAAATATTGGTCTCAGCATTGAACTTCCTGCAGAAGGACTATGTGGAATCAACTAGTGCTTTAGAAATCGATGTGAACAATCGGAAGTTTTAACTTCCCCTTGAAAGCGTTTACTTGGGTCCGAACGGACAAGATTCCCTCTGAACGTCAAGGTCAGATACCGCCGTCCCCCCTGATTCAATCAAAGTAGTTCTAAAAGCTGCACAGGCGTTCCATATCAAAGCAGTAGGCCAGATACAGAAAAGGTTCAATTTCGAAGACGACATTTACAGATATGCTGAAATGGTTGACCCAGTGTCAGCCCAATCAATTCAGCCTGCCTCTCTGCTACCTTTGGTCAGGAAGTATGGAGAGATCCCATGGAACGGAACCAAAACTGAGCAGGAGTGGAGGAGGCAGAGCCTCATCGATATTGAAAACGTCAAAACAATGGATGCCGTGACCTGCTGGTGTTTGGTATTGGTGAAAAAAAATACTGCCGGAACAGAATTTGTATCCTAACCTAAAACCGGCAGTAAAATTTATTTCCACTGTTCCATTTTCAAATGTCAATGTCGAGAGGTTATTCAGTGCTGTAAAAGTAGTAAAAACTGACCGTCAGAATAAATTGAAAACATAAACTTTGCGGGGGATTCTAAAAACAAAATACATTACAGTATTACATTTTCTTTTCTATTTGCTTAATATTATTTGAAGTACATTTGAAGCTATTTGTATTTAGCTGGTGATTAAAAAGCACTTTAAACGGGCTGACAAGACATTCTATTATGGTAGTGATAGCTAGACTTCAATCTAAGAATCCAAAATATGTTACCTTTCAATGGTACGGGTAAAATGAGATAGGGAGAAGTGGTTCAGGGAGTAATTATAAAATGGGAGATTCTTAGGGATTTTGGAACTGAAGATGGGGATTTCTAGGGATTTTTTTAGCTCTTTATTAGGGATTTAAAAAATGAGAAAGTGGAAACACTGCATCCAGACTTCATCCCATTAAGACCAGTGTTGAAAAAGAACTATATTTTGCATTGTTCAGATAGTGATTTCAGTGCTACGTAACATAGAAATATTATATTTTGTAAAAGTACTGGATTTAATTAGTCAGTGACCAAGAAATTTTATTTTTTCATAGCACTTTTAAAGGACTTATTGGAGTGCATCAAGATAACTCCTTTGGGTAAACTGTTTATTGGATAGATAACCAACAACTTGGATTTTTGGTTTATTAGGGGGTCTTAAAAAAACCTCTTGGCAGTAAGTCTGTTTTATACGGCTTTATATGACTAAATTCGCACGGTATCCTCTATGGACCGTCAAAACTATAGACTCCATGAAGATTATATCAGGCGGTTAGATATATTTGGTATATTGTTATGGGTCTTAAAATAAGCAAACCCATCAGCGGCGGCTCATTCTTAACACAGCTCGTGAGAAATATGGCAACAACTGTGTTTGGTCTGATCAAGTGCGTATTTTTGTCCGCTTTTCCAATGAGAATACTCCATGTAGATTATAGTCAATCGAGGACATGTTTTAGTATTTATTAATATCTTCCGTTTTTTCTTTTTCTTTATTTTCCCTTCGTTTTCTTTTATCTTCTTTCCCTTTTCCTGTCTATATTAATGATATTAAATTTGAAAAGTTTTCGTTTTGTGAATTATTTAATCAAATAATTGTGATTTATGAAATGAAGACCTTTTACCTTTGCTAATAATAATAATAACAATTTATTTATAACCCACAAAATACATAAAACGGTGGAGTAAACACACACAAAAAGAAAAAAACAAGAAAAAACATAACAATATAAATAACATAACAGTATAACAACATACAACATAAATAAATTACCTCAATTAGAAAATTGGCCAAAGAGGGTCAAAAACAATCAATCATTTGCTGAGTTTTAAGATATATATCTTCAAATAAGTGTTTCCGTCGCGAGGGTGCATCAATGATGTCAAATTTAGAAACGACTGTATGATTCCAATACCACCGAGGCAAACGCAGCAAATACTTGCAATACTTAAAATATCCTGAGCGTATTTTCTTTGTATCCTTCTTGCGAAGGAGGAAAGCAAAACCAGAAAGATAAAAAAACAGCAGTGGTACAAAAACTAGAATAAAGACAGCATAGTCCTTTTCGGTTATACCGACCACGATTTGGTGAAATTTTTCCGTTAACAACCCGCATACTTTTCAGCACGCTGGACGTAATAGTGGAGCCAGGAGACGAAAGTAACGTGGAAAAAGAGAGACCCAACCATTTAATACTTGCTGAACATGGTATAGTTGAAGAACCCAAGCAAAGAGGTTATGCTGGTGGAGGACTCCCAAACACAAAAACTCACATTTGGAGGCATTAACTGAAAGGCCTACTGTGGATAGTGCGGCTGAAAGCCGGTCAAAGTTGGTAATTAGACTATATTTTGTCCGGCTAAGAAGCAGAACATCATCAGCATATGCAATGTGACTAATGCCTAAATTATCATTGTAAAACATTGACGGTTGAAGACGTTGGAGACACGAAGCTAAAACACATTTAAATATGCTCAGGATAACACGGCACCTTGCCTAACGCCTTTTTTAACAGGAATATACTCCCCTACAGTACAATTCCACTTCACCCTAACTGAGGAATTAGCATACCAATACTTAGGCACGGAAACAATAGAAAATTTTAACACCTAAGGCTGCTAAAGAAAACAAAGCATTTGAATGAATTACATTATCAAAAGCACTAGATATGTCAACATTCAAACAATACAGGGGACTTTTTTGACCAAAAGCTTGTTTCATTAGCCGACCCACAATATGGTGAGCTTGAACGCAGCCCATACCTTTTCTAAAACCAAGCTGGAAGGACGTAAAATTGCAATTGGAGTTAATGGCCGGTAGCACTACATATTCAAATAGCTAACTAACAAAACAAGACACAGTGATAGGACGGTAATTAGAGCAAGCACTGGGGTCCTTACCCCTCTTAACTATGGGAGATATATAACCGGACAAAACACTGGCACAACGGACTGTGCCAAACACATCTGAAACAATAACTGCAGATGCTTCAGCAGTTCAGCACAATCATTAGCAAAAGACGTGAAGCAAAGACCATCACTATCAAGAGACTCAGACTTATTCACTTGCTTAAGAGCTCGGAGTATAATACCAGATTCCACCCAAACACTTCAGATTGGTCGATACGAATTGGGAGGATTGAGTTGACAAGCTTTGTAAAATGAGTCTGGAGATTAACATTAAATGAAAGCAAAATATTTTTATAATGAGAAACAAAGTCACATAGCCGTTGAGACGAACTAACTGGAGTTGAACACTTCACACTGTTCATAACACGATCCCAGGATTTCTTGTCACAAGGATCACCCCAGGCATTCAGTCTCGCTCTACGCAGGGAATATTTGTACTCTCGGTTGGTTTTCTGTTTTATTTGATGCACTGAACCAGAAGGAGGACGATCACAGGTTATCCACATACGGAGCCAGAACATAGCTTTTTGCTTAGCCATCTACACTTTAGGATCAACTTTCCAAAGGGATTGCGAGTACCCGGGTGCGAGTAGCAGACTTGAGACAGAACACTATTTGCTGATAATACGAGTTGATATCTATCCGAGTTTAAGTTGTACATACAGATGTTTGCAATAAGTGGAAAGGCACTTTAATAGATGATAATAACTGGGACAATGTCAATACATAAGGTGGAACATTTGTATTTTCCCAATTTTACGTTGAGAACCACTTGGGAGAGTTACGTTGCACAGAGGCCATAGAGCAAGATAGTTGGCACGTGATTGGTAAATGATCGTCGTCAATTTTAGAGTCACATGAACTATTGATCAAAGTATATTTGAATCTGACACTATTACATGATCAAGGTTGTAAGTAAATAGAAGTAAATAGAAGATCTTTATCAGCAAGATGAAGTCCTTCGGGTAGTGAATCGATAAAGATTTCAGATAAGTCAGAATTAGATAAGAAGTCAGTGTTCATGTCGCCGGCGAGAACCCATTTGGCATTTTGTTTTGAAAGGTCGCTAAGTAGTGTTAGTAGGCGATTACATGCTTGTGAAAAAAATAGACAATGACTGCACAGTCTTTTTATTACAGGGGAAATAAATGTTTATAAATGCGGTATCACCACATTTTATTACTAAGATGTTAGCGTCACTTTGCAATAATATCGGCTGAGTCTTGTGTCTGAAATAGATGGCCAGACCTCCTGATGGTCTACCATGGGTTTTCTGGGTGGCTCTCAAGAAGGTATAATGGGTCCAAAAATGCTTTAGGCTATCAACATTCACTTTAGAGAGAAGGTGCTCCTGTAAAACACAATATCATTTTCAAGCAGCTAACTAATCAGTAGATCCTTGTCTTTTGTACCATTAATATTAAGGGACATAAAGCTAAACGGAGTTTGGGTATTCATTTATTAGCATTGTTGAGAGCCGATCGGAGAACTTTGCATTTCAGACTAAAACTTACGTGTTCCATAGTGCAATTTGCACATTTTGGCGAGGATTGGCAAGGGTTTTCCTTGGAATCCATGTGGGCCAGAACATCTGGAACACTTGGGATGTGCTGGTGAGCAGGGACAAGCTCCAATCAGGTGATCGGTACTTTGACAGCGAAAACATCGACGCGGAATGGATTGAAATGGCTTACCGCAAAAAATTTCGTACCCAATACGGATTCCCGACTCCAGTACCGCGTTCAGAGCGGCTTTGTCGATAAACTCAAAGCGAAAAATGCGAGAATCGCCGATTTAACTCGCACTAATAAGTCCCTCTACTGAGGCCTCTAAATCAGCTCTTGAACAGTTATGGGGTATTTCACAGACAACTGCTAAAGGCTTTTTATCAATTCCTTTGGTTTCAACGTATGGAATGGAGCTAGTAACAGCTGCAGCCAGCTTGTCTGCTGAGCGCTTATCATGTACCATCAAAACCCAGCTTCTGCTGTGTGGCTTAGATTTCAGAGTCACGATCCCGTCATGACCATCCAACGTTTCGAGCTTCTTCATGCGAAGGATAGGGTCGCTGAGCTCCGGGGGTGGGTTTCTTACAACGACAGAGTAGGACGGTTTTTTCGTATTTTGAGTAAGGGCTACAAGCTTAGACTGTCCCTCAGTAACCTTGGGACAATTGAAGAGATTTATGTATGATCTACTTCGTATTTTTGTTACTGACCTGTTTGCACAACATATTGCGTCAGTTTGGAATCTTAATCCTTTGCTATTTGAAAATGACTTTACTTGGTGGTCTCATGAGTACATTATTGCAATGGAGCCTTATCGTTATTAAATCAAAACAAGAGTTAAGATCTCATATGGCACTTGTGATGATGTCGGAAGAGCAAAGAGCCAAGAGCTAATATGGTATGAGCTCTAGAAAAATTCTAAAAATCGATTGCTTTAAAAGGAAAGTCAGAGGCTCAGATCCGATCACCCACTCGTAAGTTAAAAATACCTAAATTTTTCCATTTTTCCTCTCCCTTCAGCCCCCCAAATGGTCGAATCGGGGAAATAAACTTTATACAGTCAATTTGTACAGCTCCCTGAAATATCTACCAATTTTCATCGTCCTAGCACGTCCAGAAGCACAAAACTCGCCAAAGCACTGAACCCCATCTCCTAACTCCCCCAAAGAGAGCGGATCCCGGTTACTTCAATCACGTATCTACGACAATAATAAGCATTTTCCAAAATTTCCTGTTTCCCCCTCCAACTCTCCCCAATGTCAACAGATATGATCAGGATTTGAAATAAGAGCTCTGAGAGATAAGTTCCTTCTAAATATCAAATTTCATTAAGATCTGGTCACCCGTTCTTAAGTTAAAAATACCTCAATTTTTCTAATTTTTCCAAATAACATCCCCCAAAGAGAACAGATCCGAACCAATTATGTCAATCTCGTATCCATAACTTGTAATTATTCTTCCCATCAAGTTTCATCCCAATCTCTCCATTCTAAGCGTTTTCCAAGATTTCTGCTTCCCCCTCCATCCCCCTATGTCCCTGGATCCAATTCGAATTGAAAATGGAGCATCCGAGACATAAGATTCTTCTATATATCAAGTTTCATTAAGATCCGATCACCCCTTCGTAAGATACCTCGATTTTCACATTTTCCAAGAATCCGGGTTTCCCTTTCCAACTTCCTTCAATGTCACCGGATCTGGTCAGAATTTGAAATGGGAGTTTTAAAGCACAAGATCCTTCTAGATATTAAATTTCATCAAGATCTGATCACCTGTTCGTAACTTACAAATACCTCATTTTTTCTAATAATTCCGAATTACTCTCCCCCCCCCCCCCAACTTCACCAAAGAGAGCGGTTCTGGTCCGGTTATGTCAGTCACCTATCTTGGCCTTGTGCTTATTCTTTCCACATTGTTTCATCTTGATCTCTCCACTTTAAGCGTTTTCCAAGATTTCCGATCCCCCCCTAATATCACTGGATCCGGTCGGGATTCAAAATAAAAGATCTGAGTTTCAAAGTCCTTCTAAATATGAAATTTCATTACGATACGATCGCTCTTTCGTAAGTTAAAAATACATATTTTTTCTAATTTTATAGAATTAACCCCCCCCCCAACTCCCCCAAAGAGAGCAGATCCGTTCCGGTTATGTCAATTCCATATCTAGGACTTGTACTTATTTTTTCCCACCAAGTTTCGTCCCGATCCCTCCACTCTAAGAGTTTTCCAAGATTTGAGGTTCCGCCCCCCAAATTCCCCTTCACCGGAGCCGGTAGGGATTTAAAATAAGAGCTCTAAGACATGATATCCTTTCAAACATCAGATTTCATTAAGATCCGAACACTCCTTCGTAAGTTAAAAATACCTCATTTTTTAATTTAATTAAAAAAAATCTCTTTTGGTATTTGACCAGTCAACAACTAACTGAATTTAAGCCGGAATAACTCTGTACCTGTTTGGAATAAATAATGAGTGAAATACTTTTGAACTTGTAATTGAAACTTGTTAGATAAATTTACAAACTTGTATATGGTTACGGGTTAAGGATTATTTGTGGATTGTGGCTGTGAGTTAGTATTCAGCAGTACTATCATCTGAGTCGTGCATTGAAATATTCAGATTACTTGCAAATCGCTGGATTACTTGCCCCACTCAAAGATAAGTTATTATTTATTCTCATTGCATTCATTTGGCCAGTGTGGATCATTTCATGATTGTGCTTATTGAGAACTTCTCTGTGGATATACCTTTTTTGCTTAGTTGTTTTTGGACTGATACCGAGTCGTGAGTGAAATTTGCTTATCATGGACAATTGGAATACCAGTACGCTTTACTATTGCCCAGTTTTGAATTTTCCTCAGCACAATCTCGATGAGGGGTTGGACCATCAGTCGATTGTGAAAAAAGCTAGTGATTTTTTCCCGTATGAAGATGTTCTTGGCGCTAAGAAACTTTTATATAGCAAGTGCTTCCCAGATGAGCCTATACCTCGTCGTTCGGGACCCAGTGCTAAGAATAGTTCATTGTCGGACATTATCGCTACTCTGCAGAAAATATTGATATTCCAGAGTTCGTGATCGAATCCCTCTCTGAAGTCCCTAGCATTCCAGCGTCAGCTTATTCTATCTTTACCGCCAAAGTCAAAAAGTTCCTGGATCAGCTAAAATCGCTTGCTCACCTCAATAGTCCAGCAACGTCTATAAATAGTTCTTTGGTCTCGGATAGTAAGGGTACCAATTGCAAACCCTCGTACGCCGTCGTTCTTAAATATCCGCCTCCAGAACTAAGAGACCCCGTTTCTCGCAAGGAAAAGCTTGATTCTTTCGCCGGACATGACGGAATTATGTTGGTAAAGTCCGATCCGGCAAGGAAAAGATGGGTTGTTGTTACGCGGGATAAAGTTTCCGCCAATTCTCTTGCCGCATCTGCTGTTGCGAGCTATCCAAATATTCTTGCTAAAGTGATTGATCGCAAACCTCTTGGAGTAATTAGGGGACTTCCCGATAGTGTTTCTAGCAGTATACTCATCTCCACTATTCCTGGTCTTGTTGAGGCCAGCCGGATCGGCTCTTCTCATACATTTCGTTTGGAGTTCCTTGATTCCGCTGCGCTAAAATCTGCCATTACTACAGGTCTGCGCTTGGGTTACGAGTCTTTTAAGATATCGGAATACAAAGAACTGCCCAGACGGTGTCTTAGATGCCAAAGTATCCATCATTCGTTAGCTCACTGCCCATGTGCCCCGAATGAGATGAAGTGCTCTAAATGTTCTGGATGCCATTCCAATACTAAAGATAATCCTTGCTTAGAGGCTCCGAAATGTGCCAACTGCGGCCAAGCTCATGTTTCCTATAATATGAATTGCCCAGTGATCAACCACGCTCTGAACTCTGCTCCAAAATGAACCAAGCCACTATTTTAAGTTTTGCTTCTCTCAATATTAACGGCAAAAAAGACAAAAACTTGTTAATTAATGAATTGCAAGAGCATCTTTTGACCAAATCAAAGGTTTCTAGCCTGAAGCGATCTTCTGTCCACCATTTTTTTTCGCAAGAGCCCAAGAAAACTAGAGGCCGCCCTTCCGGTGGCTTAGCAATTTTCTTCCGTTCCCCATCAAAGCCCTCTGTGATTCATTGTGATGATAATATATTAGCGATTCAATGTGACAGTACCGCCTTTATAAACGTTTACTTACCTTGCGATCGACGTTCTATAGCATCATTCACATCTTTCGCTAAATATTGCTCCAGTTTAAAGTCTCGAAAGTCTACGTTTGAAATACCTAAATTGGGTTTTAGCTGGTGACCTTAACTGTGACATTCTAGGTACCTCCAATAGGTCAATCCTCTTTCTAGAATCACTTCCTAGCATATACCACGTCGCAGTTAAGAGCCTCCCATTCACATATATTCACAACAGAGGCTGTTCAAAATCGAACCTGGATCATGTGATCTCTTCCAGTTCCAGATTAATATCATCGATTGTCAGGGTGGATGAAGAGAAGATTGATGACGATCACCTTATTCTTAGCTGTAATTTGTCCTGTGAGCTATCTGGCAAAACCCTTTCGCCTCAGTCGAAGTGGCATACGAAGTTGAACTGAAATCGTGCTAATGTCCCACTATACCTTGCTACACTAACTGCTTTACTGTCAACCATAAAAGTGCCATATCACCTGCTGCCAACGTCTGTTTCCTCGCCTTCAAGTAGAGTTGACCTAAATTGCTATTATTATCAAATTGTCCATTGCCTTAAATCAGCTTCCAAAGCTGCAATGCCTGTGGATAAAGTTCGGATTGGTACAAGAAAGCCTAATTGGAACGTTGATCCTGAAGTAAAACGTGCTAAGCAAAAAGCCAAATTTTGGCTAAGTATGTGGTTATCATGTGACCGACCATCGTCCGGAGCTGTTTTCTCTGTGAAACAAAAGTGTAAGCTTGAATATAAGGCCAGTTTGAAGAGAGCACGCTTGAATGCATGGCCAGGCCTCGCCAATAAGGCCTCCTGGAATAAGGTTATTAACAGTGAGAAATGTTCCCCATCTACCCTATCTTGTCTCCAGCTAGCTAATTTTGTTGATCATTATAAGCGTGTGTTCAGTGTATTTAATAGTTTTCTTAAGTCTTTTTTATTATAAGTTGCTTAAACCGCTTTCACCATACCATCTCCTGCAGGCTCACGTCCAGCCTGTCGCAATATCTGAAATTCGCCGGGCTTTAAGAAAAATTAAGCGTTCAAATAGCCTTGATGGTGACGGCCTTTCTTACCGATTTTTTGCTTATGATTGTCCTACCCTACTTAACCATCTACAAATATTTTTCCAGTCTTGCTTAGCACAGTCCCTTGTTCCTGATAGTTTCCTTTGTGGCCGTGTAACGTCTATTCAAAAGCGAGGCAAGGACCCCACGTCATCTGTAAATTATTGTCCCATTACAGTATCGTGTTTTTTAAGTAAGTTGCTTGAACATTTGTTACTACCAGAATTTGAGTCGAATTGTGATTTTAGGCCTTTTCAATTTGGTTTTCGGAAAAGTTTCGGTTGCTCCCATGCACATCATGTTTTAAGCCTACTCATGAAAGATGCCGTAAAAACTAAAATGTCTTTATACTGTCTTACTGTTAATATTTCTGGAGCTTTCGACAATATTGTGCACTCTATTTTCCCTTGCGGCTTCAGGTATTAATCCTTCCGTATTAAGTTTATTGTCTTCTCGGTATTCAAAGTCTAAAATTCAAGTTACCTGGAATGGCCAAAAATCAGACCCGGTAAAAATTAATAAGGGAGTTCGGCAAGGTGCCGTATTGTCTCCTAGTATATTCAAATGCGTGCTTGCATCGTGCCTGCGTCCACCTAGAACTTCTGTTTTTTATGGTAATATTGGTTTGTCTTCTATTGCATATGCAGATGACGTTCTCTTGTTGCCCAGACTCACCGTGGATTGATTTCTAATTTTACTATATTAACCAATGAACTATCTAAGATTGGACTGTCAGTTAATGCGTCTAAATGCCAGTTTATTTGTTTTAATAGCCCTTATGCGGTCGCTCCATTCATTGCTGGGACTGCGGTTCTGCCATGTTCTTCTTTAGTTAGTTGGCTTGGTCTGTGTTTCGGCCCAACACTTTCCACTACCTGTTCATCCCTAGTGAATCAAGCCGTGAAAAACCTACGCGTCGCTTACGAAAAAATATCCCCAAACAAAAGCCGTTACAACCGCAACGGTTTGTGCATGATTTATAACGCTAATTGCTCCCCTGTGCTTTTGTTTTTATCAGGCATGGCTCATCTGTTTCGTAAGAAAAATCGACATACTCTACGTACGGCTTATTTCAGATATTGCAAATTCCTCCTCCGGCTTCCTAGATGGCACCGAAACAAAAAAATAATTGCTCGATTTGGTTTAATTGATGTGTCTCGGATTCGGTCTTCCAGTGATGATTAATGTAAAAAGACTATCAAATTTATTCACGTTAATGACCCTCTGCAGCCTTTTTTTCCATATTGATACTGGTTAATTAGTCCACGTTGTCTTTTGTTAGTTTGAATTTTTTTTTCTTCGCTGTTTATCGTTTTTGTTTTTGTTTATCGATAATGCTCCGTCCTTTGTGTTTTTTATACTTTTACGGGTAATAAAGTTCATTCATTCATTCATTCATTCATATATATATATATATATATATATATATATATATATATATATATATATATATATATTATAAATGACGACCGGGACACTCAAAGAGAAAGCGACTGGGACACAAGGAATGTTCGATTAGCAATCACCATCAACAAAGCACCGGGACACAAATGACAACCGGGACACAGGGAATATAAATGACGACCAGGACACTCAAAGAGAAACTACAGACCGGGACACCGGGACACAAATTACAACCGGGACAAAAATGACGACCGGGACACCAGGACACAGGGAATATAAATGACGACCGCGACACTCAAAGAGAAATTATAGACTAGGACACCGGGACACAAATGACGACCGGGACACAGGGAAACAACTACAACGGGGACGCCGGGGGGCACAGGGTGATATATAAATGACGACAGGGACACGGGGAATGTTCGATTAGCAATAACCATCAACAAATCTCAATGGCAATCATTAGAATCATGAGGTATAGATCTGAATACAGATTGTTTTTTCCATGGACAATTATATGTTGCATGCTGTCTGTCTGTCTGTCCGCATATGACGTCTGAATTATTTCATCATATACCAATTCAAAAACGAATGTATTCAAGCCAAAAAAAAAACAACTAAAAAAACTAAAAAAAGGTAAAAACTACAAAAAAAAACTAAAAAGAAAAAAAAACTAAAAACTAATAAAAAACTTAAAAAAGCTAAAAAACTAAAAAAACTAAAAAAGAAAAAAAAGAAAAAAAAAAGAAAGAAAAAACTGAAAAATAAAGGAGAAAAACTAAACTAAAAAAAAATAAAAAAAAAAAAAACTAGAAAGGTAAAAACTACAAAAAAGAAACTGAAAAGAAAAAGAAAAAAACTAAAAAAACTAAGAAAAAAGGTAAAAACCAAAAAAAAAACAAAAGAAAAAAGGGGAAAAACACAAAAAATTTTTTCGTCATATACCAATTCAAAAACGAATGTATATACAGACCGGGACACCGGGACACAAATGCCGACCGGGACACAGGAAATATAAATGACGACCGGGACACAGGGACACAACTACAACGGGGACGCCAAGGGGCACAGGGGGATACGTAAATGACGACGGGGACACATGGAATGTTCGATTAGCAATCAAAACCAACAAAGCTCAAGGGCAATCATTGGGATCATGAGGTATAACTAAAAAAAACTAAAAAAAGGTAAAAAACTAAAAACTAAAAAAAAGACCAATTCAAAAACGAACGTATATACATATATATATATATATATATATATATATATATATATATATATATATATATATATATATATATATATATATATATATATATATATATATATATATATATATATATATATATATATATATATATATATATTAGCTGTTGGGGTGGCGCTTCGCGCCATCCCAACGGCGCCCCCCCCCCCCAAGCTCCCCCCAAGCCCCACTTCACGCCCCCTTCAAGCCTCCCCGCACGCGTAAGTCGTTACGCGCCATATAAGTTAGCGCCATTGTAGTTGTGTCTCTGTGTCCCACCTGTGAATAGAGATAGATATAAATATATGTTTTAACTACGTAAAACATGCGAATATACATCATTCTTCGCTGTCCCATTGTCTGTGCACATAAATAGATTGTCAGGTTTACTGACTCTTGAACATGCAACATAAACTTGTCCATGGGAAAAACAATCCGTATTCAGATCTATACCTCATTATTCTAATGATGTGTCCCTATGTCCCGGTCGTCATTTATATTCCCTGTGTCCCGGTCGTGCTTTGTGTCCCGGTGTCCCAGTTTGTAATTTCTCTTTGAGTGTCCCGGTCGTCATTTATATTCCCTGTGTCCCGGTCGTCATTTGTGTCCCGGTGTCCCGGTCTGTAGTTTCTATTCGAACAATCCCTGTGTCCCGGTCGTCATTTATATATCCCGCCTGTACCCCAACGTCCCCGTTGTAGTTGTGTCCCTGTGTCCCGGTCGTCATTTATATTCCCTGTGTCCCCGTCGTGATTTGTGTCCGGGTGTCCCAGTCTGTAATTTCTCTTTGAGGTTCCCGGTCGTCATTTATATTCCCTCTGTCTCGGTCGTCATTTGTGTCCCGGTCTGTAATTTCTCTTTGAATATTTTTTCTTTTTAGTTTTTTTTTTTTATTTTTTACTTTTTTTCTTTTTTCAGTTTTCTTTTTCTTCTTTATTTTTCAGCGTCACTATGAAGTACATATCGCCGAACCTTTGTTTTTTTAACTTAAATCTGGTAGGCATTGATGACCTTATCCAAGTCAAAATCCCAAGCCCAATCATCATCGCTATCATTTTCAGTTTTGATATTTTTTGACTCTCGCTGTCCAGGTGGATTTTCATCTAACTGCGCAGTTTTGCGTTCTTTAGCCGCAAGCCTGTTTTCTTGCTGTTCTTGTGATTCATCGGCACGCTTTCTTTTCTTACTTTCTCTATCAGTTGCAAGCCTGTTTTCTTGCTGTTCTTGTGATTCCTCGGCACGCTATGCAAATATAGAACATTCTTCGCTGTCCCATTGTCTCTGCATATAAATGGATTGTCAGGTTTACTGACTCTTGAACATGCAACATATAATTGTCCATGTGAAAAACAATCCGTATTCAGATCTATACCTCATTATTCTAATGATGTGTCCCAGTCGTCATTTATATTCCCTGTGTCCCAGTCGTCATTTGTGTCCCGGCGTCCCAGTTTGTAATTTCTCTTTGAGTGTCCCGGTGGTCATTTATATTCCCTGTGTCCCGGTCGTTATTTTTATCCTGGTGTCCCGGTCTGTAATTTCTATTCGAACAATCCCAGTGTCCCGGTCGTCATTTATATATCCCACCTGTGCCCCCGGCGTCCCCGTTGTAGTTGTGTCCCTGTGTCCCGGTCGTCATTTATATTCCCTGTGTCCTGGTCGTGATTTGTGTCCGGCTGTCTCAGTCTGTAATTTCTCTTTGAGGTTCCCGGTCGTCATTTATATTCCCTCTGTCTCGGTCGTCATTTGTGTCCCGGTCTATAATTTCTCTGAGTGTTTTTTCTTTTTAGTTTTTATTTTGTTTTTTACCTTTTTTATCTCAGTTTTCTTTTTCTTCTTTATTTTTCAGCGTCACTATGAAGTACATATCGCCGAACCTTTGTTTTCTTAACTTAAATCAGGTAGGCATTGATGACCTTATCCAAGTCAAAATCCCAAACCCAATCATCATCGCTATCATTTTCAGTTTTGATATGTTTTGACTCTCGCTGTCCAGGTGGATTTTCATCTAACTGTGCAGTTTTGCGTTCTTTAGTCGCAAGCCTGTTTTCTTGCTGTTCTTGTGATTCCTCGGCACGCTCTTTTCTTACTTTCTCTATCAGCAGCAAATTTTTTGGCAAGTTTTTTGGCTTCCTCGGCATTTGCCATTGTAGGTTCTTCGGTCATTTTACAGTTAAACATTTTTCCGTGAACAAATGTCTTAAATACCTTTAATGACGTCATCGTCATAACAAACATGACGACAACTAACTCCATGACGTCAGTCGACACACAAAAATGACGTCACTCGACACACACACACACACATAGACAACTTATTTATTTATATACTAGCTGTTGGGGTGGTGCTTCGCGCCACCCCAACACCTAGTTGGTGGGGGCGCTTCGCGCCCCCCCCCAAGCCCCCCCGCGCGCGTAAGTCGTTACGCGCCATAATAGTTACGCACCATTGTAGTTGTGTCCCTATGTCCCACCTGTGAATATAGATAGATATATATATATATATATATATATATATATATATATATATATATATATATATATATATATATATATATATATATATATATATATATATATATATATATATATATATATATATGGTTTTAACTACGTAAAACTTGCGAATATACAACATTCTTTGCTGTCCCATTGTCTTTGCATATAAATAGATTGTCAGGTTTACCGACTCTTGAACATGCAACATATAATGGTCCATGGGAAAACAATCTGTATTCAGATCTATACCTCATGATTCTAATGATTGCCCTTGAGCTTTGTTGATGGTGATTGCTAATCGACCATTCCCTGTCCCGGTGTCCCGGTCGTCATTTATATCCCCCTGTTTCCCCCGGTGTCCCCGTTGTAGTTGTGTCCCTGTGTCCCGGTCGTCATTTATATTCCCTGTGTCCCGGTCGTCATTTGTATCCCGGTGTCCCGGTCTGTATATACATTCGTTTTTTAGTTTTGTTTTTCTCCTTTTTTTTTTTCCTTTTTTTTTCTTTTTTAGTTTATTTAGATTTTTAGATTTTTTAGTTTTTTCATTAGTTTTTAGTTTTTTTTTCTTTTTAGTTTTTTTGTAGTTTTTACCTTCTTTTTAGTTTTGTTAGTTTTTTTTTTTACTTATGTCCTGGTCGTCATTTATACTCCCGGTGCTTTGTTGATTGCTAATCGAACATTCCTTTTGTCCTGGTCGCTTTCTCTTTGAGTGTCGTCATTTATTTTTTTCTTTTTTAGTTCTTTTAGTTTTTACCTTTTTTAGTTTTTTTTAGTTTTTTAGATGAAAATTTTTTTTAGTTTTTTCCTTTTTTTCTTTTTAGTTTTTTATTGGTTTTTACCTTTATTTTAGCTTATTTTTCAGTTTTTTCCTTTTTTTTAGTTTTTTTTAGTTTTTAGTTTTTTTAGTTTTTTACCTTTTTTTAGTTTTTTTTAGTTTTTTTAGTTTTTTAGCTTTTATTAGTTTTTAGTTTTTTTGTAGTTTTTGCCTTTTTTTAGTTTTTTTAGTTTTTTAGCTTTTTTATTAGTTTTTAGTTTTTTTTGTAGTTTTTGCCTTTTTTTAGTTTTTTTAGTTTTTTAGCTTTTTTATTTTTTTTATTAGTTTTTAGTTTTTTTTGTAGTTAGTTTTTTTAGTTTTTTACCTTTTTTTAGTTTTTTTAGTTTTTTTAGTTTTTTAGCTTTTTTATTTTTTTATTAGTTTTTAGATTTTTTTGTAGTTTTTGCCTTTTTTTAGTTTTTTTAGTTTTTTAGCTTTTTTATTAGTTTTTAGTTTTTTTTGTAGTTTTTGCCTTTTTTTAGTTTTTTTAGTTTTTTAGCTTTTTTATTTTTTTTTATTAGTTTTTAGTTTTTTTTGTAGTTTTTGCCTTTTTTTAGTTTTTTCAGTTTTGACGTCACCTGATCCAGTTTTTTCAGGTGACGTCACCTGATCCACGATCCACAGATCCACAGACAATTATTTTTATATATATAGATATATACTAGCTGTAGGGGTGGCGCTTCGCGCCCCCCCAAGCCCCCCCGCGCGCGTAAGTCGTTACGCGCCATATTAGTTACGCGCCATTGTAGCTGTGTCCCCGTGTCCCACCTGTGAATAGAGATATATATAAATATATATTTTTAACTACGTAAAACATGCGAATGTACAGCATTCTGTGCATATAAATAGCATTTATATTCCCCGTGTCCCGGTCGTCATTTGTGTCCTGGTGTCCCAGTTTGTATTTTCTCTTTGAGTGTCCCGGTCGTCATTTATATTCCCTCTGTCCCAGTGTCCCGGTCGTCATTTGTGTCCCGGTGTCCCGGTCTGTAATTTCTATTCAT